>NC_134408.1:137722963-138005463 GCF_038048845.1 Mixophyes fleayi
AGATTACGTTGCCCAGAGCAGATAAAGATTTATTGATGTTCTTAGCTTCATCCAAGACTGCTCCCTCAGCTCCGGTTTTGCTGACCTGACAGATAATGTTAAAGCGTCAGTAAAAAGTATATTTTCTAAAAGACATATAGTACATTATGATGGATGAATCCCCAAACACAGATTTAGAGTGCTCAAGGGGAATACGTGACAAGTGTTCAATTTAACATCCATTAATATTACACTTGGAATAAATCTGCTCTTATTTGTAGGAAAACAAGGCACAAAAGAAATAACTTTGTGCAAATAAAAGAATAACAAAAAAAGAGAACTCGCAAGCAGCCAATGGGCCGATCGCTGGACAGCGCTGGATCCGCTTACAATGCTCCTGAATTACGCAGCACGCGGCTATAAGCTCACCTTCTCACTCCCCGCCAGATCCACCAGGTACAGCTTCCCGCACAGCTTCTTCTCTGTCTCTACGTTCTCTTGTTTTATATTGATTAAGAAAATACTGTGACTTCTGGAGCTGTGTTCATTCATGTCTGCAGAGGAATGGAGGATGACGTTGGTATTAGCCCTGGCATTATTGATCTGCATCTCTGAGACACCACAGATCACAATAGAATGAAGTTTATTTTTAAGGAGGGAAGAACATTTTAGATAATCGTTCCTTTCAAAACTAAAAATGTCTTTTTCGGTGGAATTAGGTACCAAATAGGAGCCAAGCTTTGTTGAAACTCCTGCGACATGTAAGAAGGATGGTCGCTGTGCCCAGGCTGAGCAAACAGCGCCATGTTTTGTCCCCTAAAGAAACCCGTGCTGTATCAAGTGCAAAGATGAAGCCATATTGCTTTGAAGACAGATGGACAAGTGATGGATTAAGAGATAATTGTGAACTCACTTGTGACAGCGACGTGTCGGTTTGTTTTCCCCTCATCTATAACGTCCATCACTTCCTCCGGGCTGGATACAAACCTCTCTGTACAGCCCTAAACAAAGAGTCGCACATGAAGGAAACACAGACAGTGTATGGCATATGTCCCTGCTTTAATATATTTAAGTTCTAGTCAGTAGTTACTGACTAATACACATGTACAGTCACTGTTTCAACACACACAATCTACGTTTTTAAGCTTAGTATTTTTAAAAAAAAATCAAAAAAAAAATCACATAAATACCTACAGGAAGACAGTTTCACCCTTTTTGGGTCTCATCAGTGTATGACCATAGTTTTCTGCTCAGCATGTGAAGCAGAACAAAGATACAAACAGCTGTGAATTTACAATCTGAGCTTCAAACAAACCTTCACATAGGGCACCCGGTTTTTATCTTCGTGTACGGCCAAGTTCGTTTTAGACACTGCAGGGAAGAAAGCGTTAAAATATTAACAGAGATAAAAAAGTTATGCGACCAGAAAGACAGCACAAAATTTAACATGAAGAAACAAAACACTGATTAATAATAACCAAACTTCCTTTTCCTAGGATAATCTATAATAGGGAAAAATGATAATGTGTTCCATTGTACGCTAATAATTAAAAATTACTAGGTTAGACCTAACCCCCTTCTTTAAAACTATATAGGGGAATCGGCACTTTAATCAAAATCTATTTAGTGCAGACCAACAAATTAGTTTTACATTTTAAAATACCACCTACTCATTTTCCCCTAATATATAAGAGTTTCTTACCATCCAGCAAATCCCGGATTTTGTCCAAATAAATTTCAAAGTAGGAGACCTGAACGAGGAAAATAAAAATTGTTAGTAGCAGCAATTTAGAGGAAAAAAAAAATACTGTAAGTTTTATTTCTTTACCAATATGGGTTAAATCTTTAATCTATTCACAATAGAGACATTCTGGGTCCAGGAGAAGAGTTAATCGATACGACAGATATCTGGACTGTAACGGAAACAGCACATATACATATAGTGGATAACAACCTTGTAACAGTTTGTGTTTTGAATCCAGTTTGTGATATTATAAATCACACCTGAAACCCAATCACCATGTGGACCCAATCCTAAGGGTTTCTGGACTTCTTCCTGTGAAAGTCTAAAGGAAATGAACCCCTCACACATAACCGCCCGCTGCGCAGATTCACTGTCTGCCGTACTGCTTTAAAGATCACCATTACCTTTATGTGGAATTCCAGGTTTTCATCCATTGAATAAATGTGATCGAATATGTCAGCAGCAATTCTTGGAATGATTCCCATGAGCTGAGGATTGTGCAGCTTCCCCTGAAGACGGAACACAGCAGACGTTTATTTATACAGAACCAGATAACGCAGAAGCTCCGTTACAGAGCGACGGGCCCTAGGGAGCAGGAGCCCATTCCTATATGGCAGCTTATCATTTCCATAAACCCAATATAAATCCTACATTGTATTAAAGATTATATATTCTGATTGTATTATCGAAATTTGGGTATTTATTTTTTATTTTTCTTTATTTTTTTAACAGAAATGGACATGACTAAGCAAATATTGCATAATTTCCATTACACTGTAGAGCATGGGGTCAAGGAGGCTACAGTAGGGGGCCCCTACCCAAGCTTTGCTATAGGGCCCGGAATGCACTGTTCTGACGCTGGTCACAGTGATCGTTATGTACAATTAATGGAGCTTAAATTCTAATTTTCCACCAAGAAGTGTAGAAACAGGACTGTACCACCTTGGTATCACAGGGGTGTACAATGAATACATTGATGGGGGCATGCTGGGACTTGTTGTTCCACAACAGCTGGAGAGCCACAGAACACCTAACCTGACTGAAGAGGGGCCACACCACACAATGCCACGTATTCCAGCAAGCGCATTACCTCCATCGTGTGCGTTTTCCCAGACGACGTCTGTCCATAGGCAAAAATGGTTCCATTATATCCGTCCAAAACATCTGTGGAAAGATGAATGAAACATGTTACAGTGTAATACATCTGTGACATACATGTAACACGGAGACACTTTATTCCTGAGCGTGGGACACTCCCTACTTTTGTGTCACCAGATTTTGTTTCTTTTCATGAGAATAAACTGCACATTGGGGATTAGTAATATGTAATACGTAGGTCTTCACCTCCCCCTGCAGGGTTATAGGTGTCTGGAAGAAGTTTAACAGTTTAAAAAAAAAAAAAAAAGCTACAAAGACAAAACTGTGACCATTTAGAACATCACAAACCACTCTGAACACATGTTCTATAACCACAACACCAACTGTACATCTTTTGGTGAAAGCCAAATACCCTTTTTCTTCCAAGTTACCCACGTTCTGCTCTTGTCTTTGAAACATATGTGTATAAAAAGTGACCTACTGGTCCCCAAAAATATTATATGACTCAAATTTATAATGGCAATCCCGCTCAATATTATGCATTTCTATATTAAAATAGGTTGTTCGCTTTTGTACATATTCGGCACTTTAAGAATGCCCCCACCAAGGTACCCCTTCAGTGGGGTTCATCAGGAACCACTGAGAACTGAGACCCAAATTTAAACCCCAACTCAGCAAACCAGCCAAAATCGTCTACCCCCTCCCCAAAAACCCAACATGGCTGCCACTGGGGTATTAAGTCCTCTTTAAGGAAAGTTTCATGGGTACGTGCACTTGTCTGATCGGCTGTGTGTGGTAGGTCGGGGAGGGCTTGGGGGTTTATATAGTGTGCCAACAAAAAGTTGGGAACCATGGATGCATATACCTAGCAACTAACCCGCTTTCCTTCCAAAAAAGACCTCTACTGTACTACCGTATAGACCATTACAAATACCTCTAAAGCTGGGTACACACTATACGGTTTTCGTCCAATAACCGGCTCAACCAGCCGACATACGACCACTCGTTCAAAAGTCGGGTCAGTGTGTGCAGTGACACGATGGTCGAAAGTCTGCCCAAATGGACGATTGTCGCCTCATTTGGTTGGTCGTACCGTTTAATATTTTCGTTCCAATCTCGTTTCCGTTGTGTAGTGTGTATAAACTTCCGACCGATGTGTACAAAATTGCAATCATTGCTCATGACAACATGGCTGTAAAAAGTCGCTAAATAGACGTCCGCTCTTCCCTTTATCTTGTAAAACAAGGCTAGAGTGTATGTAGTCCATGGACCGAGCCATCGATCGCATGTAAAATCGATCTGCATAAAAAGTTGGTGGAATATTCTGTAGTGTGTACCCAGCTTTACTGTTTCTCAAGTGTGAACAGATAGTGATAATTGACTAACCGCAGAAGAGACATTTTATTGGACTGTTGCTTAATTTTAAAACATTTCCAGGGACTAATCTTTAAAACCTCTGACTGTCCCTGGAATTAGGGGACATTTGTCAATTATAACCTAGTGTTGGGAGAATACTAAATATATTTAAAGATGAGGAGATGTGACCGTCTACCAACACATAATCACACGGAAATCACCAGCTCCTATTATCTTTGCTACATATGTAAGGGGAGGGGGGGGGGGGGTCTAAAATAATTACCAAACAACTCCCCCAACACCACAAAGCCCTTCACACGAAGGTCTTATCCGCTGAAGTCGCTCCCTAGAGCACACGTGCAGAAAATATGCGATAATGGCTGCAGCAAGCACAGTAATCATGCGCATATTTTTCCATGTTAACGCGCAAGAGACAGCTTTAAACCTGTAATCAGCAGACTATTACCTTAACGAAAGCGTATATAAAAAGCTGCACATTCAGTAATTGCTTTACATAAAAGGATGCAGATAGATTAACACTGCGACAGCCGAGAAACAAAGAGTGAAAAGAGGACAAATAGCTACAATTTATCTACCAAACCTTTGTTTGATAAAAAGAAATACAAGACACAAAAAAATTGCTTTTCAATTTGCCCATTATAAAATATCTGTAATGAATATAGATATATTAAATCATAAGAGAGTGATTCTATACTCTCTGTTCCATTCCAGGACCTGATTAATGATTCAGACCACACTAGGCTAACCCGCTCGTAGCGCCCCCCTCGTTTTTTTTACGCCAGGCTAATATGCGACGGTGGTAATCGTTTTCACGACTACCACCAATCTGATATCAAGAGGCCCTACAAATAAAATCCAAATTTCTGTAAAATCGATGGAAAAATAAACAGACTTACCTTGAAGCCGACGCTGGAGATCTCCGATTGGATGACCATGTCGACAGCAAGTTATTCCGATTGGACAAGTGTTCGGCACTGCAGCTTGATGTCATTGCGACGTCTGTCAATAGAAATTTAAAGCGTCAATGTCGGGTTAAGTGTTTAAACACTTAACCTTAGGGGTCCCCACATTGCCGCTTTAAGTTTCTATTGACAGACGTTGCGATGACATCAAGCTGCAGTGCCGGACACTTGTCCAATCGCAATAGCTTGCTGTGAGCATGGTGATCCAATCGGAGATCTCCAGCGTCGGTTTTAAGGTAAGTCGCTGTTTATTTTCACATCGGTTTTACAGAAATTCAAATTTTATTTGTAAGGCTTCTTGAAGTCAGAGTTTTCGGCATCGATCAAGCGTACTCAACCCAATATGCGATACGCAGAACGGAGGCATGGACTAGCAGCACGAAGGCTGAAGGAGGAGGGGCTGTTATGTCCGCGCATCCTCGTCTCTCCTAATCGCTTATCCTCAAGCACCTCCCCGAGGGTGACTGAAGGTCTTCAGTCCTTACCAATGGAAAGGAGTCAAAAATAAAATTTTACTACATTTTTCTTTCATGTTTTCTTCCTACTTTGGAGAAGAACTATTTTCTAATATTTTAACATGAACGTCAGTCAATGACTCCCCCCCCCACAATTTTGCACTCACAATTATTTTGCTCCACCCTCCAAAAAAAAGCCTTGTGCCCTAGACTACAGTCTGTTGGATAATCAGGCCCTGTCTGGATAGTATTCATGAATACAAAGACAGCCTGACAAGCAGCCATCATGAATAACCAGATGAAGAATGACATTTATTCTGAGAGTGGGTGATGGGTAAATATTTAAGGTTTCTGTGAAAACAAAACGTTTAAAAAGGGGGTGTTTCGCTTTCAGGTAACTTATAACAAACAATAAGCAGCTCTGCCTAGATGGTAAAAAGGCTTTGGTTCAAAATAAAAATAATTAAAAAGTCAACACAGAAAAGTAAACCATAAAGAAAATCCAACAAAGGTAGAGTTGTGGGACAACATGTGAAAGTTTGTAAGTTAAAGTTGTCTGAAGAACCGCTTTGAATAGGAAAATGCCAGTTCCCAGGATTACACCTACTAATGGGGAGGTCATTAGGCAGCCCTGTCACATGACCAAATGGGCACGAGGAACAATGAGACCAAATACATATAGTTATAACTAACAAATCTGGCAACATAAGTAGAAAGGAGTTGAGGGCCACAGACAAAGGCTCGGAGGGCCGTCTGGTGCCTATAACGGTTGTAAGCGATAATGCAACTTTATTTTTTAAAATTGAAAGGGCAAAATGACATCTACTACAGGTTTGGGATCTTTGTCTGTAAATCCGTTATGCAGCCAAAAACCGGTCATTTCTGTGGTCCAGTGATTATGTCACACACAGCCATAAATCAGCAGTCACTGTGAGGAGCGCTAATACACTATTTAATGAGTGAACAGACATGTTCATTTTTAAAAGTAATTTACTATACCTTAGAGCATGGTGCCCTAAACTACAGAAAAAAACGAAATATTTTGTATAAACGGACTCCACTGATCCCTAATACTATAAAACCAAGACCGTCAGTCAGTACACACTGTAACCTCAGTGCATTAATAAACACGCTACACAATAGACCTTTGCACAGCTGCTGCTCACCTTTGACGATCTGTTTAGCGCAGGCACTATACACTTGCTCCTGGGAAGTGTTGGGAGGTAATACTTTATCGAAGACATAGGGTTTTCCTTGCTGCGAATGAAAAAAAAAATAATAAAAAAATAGAATGTATTAAACAAAAACAAAACTCAGTCGTAAAAGCTCCAGACAGTTCCTATTGTGCAACACTAATCTATCCTGCCACAGCACACACGCTGACAATAGCATTTGTGAGAGAAACGCTGAGAGCAGCAAACTCCCTTTCATTCCAAGAAATGGATATCCACAGTCACACAACATCATTTTTTAAAGTCGCTGATGCACAGTAGAGGCAGACAGTTTGTGGGCTGCACCAATCTTCTTGAGAATGCAGCCTAAAACCATGGCTTCATCTACAAAGTTGTAGCTTAGGACACAATCTTAGGGCATTAGAGGTTTGTGGAATCTCTCATTGGCAAGAAATAACAATTGGACACTTGGGGGGTATATTTACTAAACTGCGGGTTTGAAAAAGTCGAGCTGTTATCTGTAGCAACCAATCAGATCCTAGCTATCATTTATTTAGTACATTCTACAAAATGACAGCTAGAATCTGATTGGTTGCTAAGGGCAACATCTCCCCCTTTTTCAAACCCGCAGTTTAGTAAATATACCCCTTGGAGATTTAGTATCATGCCAGAGATTCTGGGGGGACAATTAAACCTTCCTTAAGGATTTAGGAGAAAAAGTTCCTATACCCTTATTACAGGAGGATTCACCCAAAACTAGAAATGCTGTTTTTGCAGGGGCGCACGCAGGGGTTTTTCTGGATCTCCAGAAACCCCTCCCCTCCGATTAAAAAGTGCCCTACATAGCGGCACTGTACTATACAGCAGCCGCAGCGCTGTCAAACAAAAAAAAAAAAGGGACAAAGTAAGCCCCTCCCTCAGCCTAAACTAACACAAAATTTGTCAGCCAAAAACACCCCCATTTTAGTCACTCCACCCCCACTTTCATAGGACCACCCCTTCTTTTTGATAGAGATGCTGGTATAATATAGAATGATAACGAAGGTAAAGAAAGACCTTTGTCCCGATTCTTTGTGGCTGCAATATATTACCATTATCAGTTAACTTTATTTATCCTAGTCAAGGATTTGGGATGTGGGTGGAATTTTCACAGATATATGGCAGCGAACAGATTAACAAATTATTATCATCATCCTTTATTTATGGGGAGCCGCAAAGAGTCTGCAGCTCCGTGCAAAGAAATTAATGATTTTTTGCAAAAACAAAAAAGAAAAACCAACAAGACCCGTGGGCATTAAACAAAAATCAAGATAAAATAAAACAAATACAGTTCACTCTCCTCTACCACAGATTAAAGTTATTAGTCATTTGTAATGTTCTGCCGGCTTTAAGGGCTCATTCACACCTATGTGATTTAAATGCAGTTTTCAATCGCTAACACCTGAAAATCCCATAAAAAAAAAATGGGATAAATGGTTTCTTAAGGGTATCGTTCTGATCTTTGTGTTCTAAAATATAAAAACACGGCATTTAAAATTTTAGAAGGCGGCACAGTCAATGTTTTCCTGTGTTACCGGTATTGTAGATTGCACTGTAATAGAGCAAACAGTTTTTTTCCCCATAAAAGTCTTACACAGCAATAACTATCAGCGTTGGGTGATAACTCACAGTCATCAAACTGTAGATAATAAACATTTAACCCTTAAAGGGTCCTCTTGTCAGACCTGTCACTGTGTATTTTTGCTACAACTTAAGACTACAAAATACAATCACTGTCAATTTAACTTACTTTTCCCAATTAACTTTTTGTTTTTTCTTCAAAAGCTACAACAGAAAGCATTTCAATTTCAGCAACTATCAAATCAGCACGTCCTAAAAGTCAGTTTGGGGCTCCCTTGCGTACTTTCTTGAGCCGCCCCACAAGAACTCCATTGTTCAGGGGAAGAGCTGCCCACGTAGTACTTGTTGACCAATTTGACATTATCCACTAGCTCTCATTCCAAGGGGCAGACACAAGTAAAATGGTGCATCTATTCTTTGGAAGTCAGAGGCACGGGAAGAGTGTTTAAAAAGCATTGTATGGTGAATGGTATTAAAGTGGATCAGACGAAAAACACATTACTTTTATTACTTGAATGGAAATTTAAAAAAAAAAAAAAAAACATCAAACACTACATGTTTTTTATTTTCATAAATACCTCCATACCCTTTGTTTTCATGTCTGCATTTATTCTGTCTACCATGTATGTACCTGTTTTATGTATGTACGGTTTTCCCTCTTGTGTGGCGCTGCGGAACCTTACAAATCTACAATAATAATAATCATGTTCAATTTTTTTTAAGTATTAATTTTTAATATGCCTGTACACCAGATACAAGCATAAAAAGGGGGACTGCCTCTTATTCCACCCAAGACAAAACAACACACACATGCTGTTAACAATAGAGCAAATCTATGTGGACCTATTCATTGCTTTATTTATCTTTATGTATTCAAAGTTAGCAACAGTTTAACCATTTTGCTTCATAATACAAACAAAGTTCTCCTCATATGTCCTAATCAACAGTTAGCCAAGATACGTGTCCATTACAATCCAAATTATTGGGATGATGTCACAGGGGATTACACCTATAGTATTTAATTTCTATATTTTGCTTCAGGTATAACCTAGGTCCAATTAATCTGAGAATTTACAAATCTAGACAGATTGGATAAACTATGGAGTGGAAATTGCTTAGATTAAAATGATCCGCAAAGCACCAGTGTTTTGTACCACTTTATGTACCAGTTGGTTTTTTTTTGGGAGGGGGGGGGGTTCTAACAAGGGTATAAATTAGTGATTTATAAAGAGATATAGCAAACCAATACATTATATTTAGTGTTCCAAATATTGCATCTATAGTTTTATAGACATTGGTACTTTTAAAAACTTGGGTCATAACTTCCTTTTGATATCAGTCTTCCTCTCTTGCTCATCTGTTTAACAAGTTATAAAGTGGGTGGGGATAAATAACCTACAGCCAATCAGTTCATCAGAATGTTGACAGCAGCACAGAATATTTCAGGAGATGAGTGTGATGCATGGGGCAGCAAAGTGACTCAGTTGTTAGTACTTCTGCTTCACAGCAGTGGGGTCATGAGTTTGATTCCCAACCATGTCCTTATCTGTGTGGAGTTTGTATGTTCTCCCCGTGTTTGTGTGGGTTTTCTCCCACAATCTAAAAACATACTAGTAGGTTAATTGGCTGCTATCAAATTGACCCGTGTGTGTGTGTGTGTGTGTTAGGGTATTTATATTGTAAGCTCCAATGGGGCAGGGACTGAAGTGAGCGAGTTCTCTGTACAGCGCTGTGGAAGTAGCGGTGCTATATAAATAGCTGATGATAATGTGTGAGGACAGGGCTGCATGTGACAGGGGAAGAACTCATTTACAAAGAATTATAAAATATTTTCTTTAACTTGTGACAAATATTATCATTTGATAATGCAGAGTTAATAATACACCAAAAGTCTAAGGAAAAAACACTGCTTGCAGTTTCCTTCAGTGAGAGGTTTTTCAACCACATATCCATATATACTTATATAGCACCAGCATACTTGACGGCACTTTATATAAGTTTTTCCAGCATTAGAAAAACTAATAAAATCATTATTTTTGTCACAAGGTGTAGAAGGGACCTAAAAAAAACCAAAAAAAAACAGTTGGCTTTAGGTCTCATCCGAGATGTAATCTCCACATCTTCCTGTTGCGAGTTACTGCATTATCTCCCAACGTGCAAGTCTCAGCAACTTTTACTTTTATCTCATTCTCACTACCCCAACTGGTTGCTATGTAATTTTGTATGTTTGCACTTTATGATCATATAACTCCCATTCTTATGGTAAATAGTTAACATGTACATCTTACTATGCAAACACAATATACAAAGTAAAAACTGAGTCATGCAAAGCTTTCTGGGTCACCTAATGAGCCCAATCTGCAGTGCCCCCACATGGCAGGGGTGCCATCTCTAATGCCCCCACATGGCAGGGGTGCCATCTCTAGTGCCACCACATGGCAGGGGTGCCATCTCTAGTGCCACCACATGGCAGGGGTGCCATCTCTAGTGCCACCACATGGCAGGGGTGCCATCTCTAGTGCCCCCACATGGCAGGGGTGCCATCTCTAGTGCCCAAGGACCACCAGCAGTGCATGTTACCAGCTGTACCTACATGACATATGTGCCAGTTCACATACAGGTTAAAAAACAATAGACATTGGACTTTCCTGTGCTCAGCCCTGCAATGAGCAGCTCACTGGCTGATAATATTCTGATCCGCTGTGTAACACTCACATCCCACTGACAGGTGCACAGATTTGCGAGCGGGGACCTCACGTGGTTCCCCAAATTAATGAACCTGGGGGATGACTTGATATAGTAGAAGCACCAGCTATCAGCTGTCCCTCTGCAGGAGCTGCTCCGCGCATGCGCGGACACTTATTACATCATTCCGGGGCTGCAGCAGAGAAGCAGCCAGAATTTCCCCATCTGCCATAGAATGATCATCATCTCTGACAATGTATCCTGCTGCCTCTGATACACATGTACTGGGAACACGGGGATCTGTGTGTATTATAATACATTACACAAGAAGTGCACAGCAGCTATTCTATATATACAGCTCATATTACATGGATGGGGCTTTAGAAGGACAGCGATAGACACATCCAGCTACATAGATGGCTAAATGAATGCATGTGGCCCTAGCAGCAATGGCATGTATACGTGTGGCCCCCCAGGATCAGAGGCTGCAGTCACCTGGCTGTCATTTAATATCCATCATGTCGGACCCCAGGAAGACTTGCAGCCACCTTGTGATGCATTAATTGGACCAGTCAGCAAATCCAGGTCGCCCCCTCCCCTATCTCTGATGACGTCCTGAGGATGCACAAGAGACAGCTCCTTTCTCTAATCACACAGTGCCCCCCGCCACCAGCACAGCCCCCCCCCCCTACAATTATTTAACCCCCTCTCCTCCTCCCCAAATACAAAACACATCCATCTACAGGTTAACCCCCCCCTACCCGAAATCGATCTGCAGATGATGAGAATGAACCCACCACCCATTTAACATACAGGAGAACAGATCCCCTCCCCCCAGACTGGAACCTGCAGCAGATGCAAAGATTACCCCAATCCCTTGTAAATATTATCGATCTATAACGCACCCACTCAACAAAGATAAGTAAAATGTTATCTATGCAATGATCAGTATACACAGATAACAGTCAGATGCATAACCTCCTATATATACAGGTAAATGATGTATTAGCCCCTTTATACATATAAGGGTAGAGGATCATACATCCTTCCTCTAGAACACAAGTGGATAATGCATGCACCCTCACTACATACATGTGCACGATGTTTACAGTCTTATGTGCATGCATGTACACAGACACACATGTCCAATGCTGAGGGACACTCACCCCGACCACTATGGTGTCATCTCCCTTAAACACCGGGATGAACTTGTCCCCTCGGTGGATCTCTGCGCTGTTGAGGGGCCGGAAGCGGCACATCACCTTGATGCTGCATTCAGCTGGATCTGCCATCTTTCTCGTGGGGGGGTCAATTTAATGCATCAATATGTCCCAAATGCAAGACGAGGAGCTCATCCACCTGGAAAAAATGCCTCCACCCTAAGCAGCTGCTCCTCCTCAGTCATGTGCAATACATGTGTGTGCTGTGTGCAGTGTCTGCAGTCAGTCCCTGCCCCTGGGAGCCACCTCAGCCATCCTGCATCAGCACCAGCCACCTTCTCCCAACTCCAGAGCTTTGTGGCTCCACTGCATCACAGGGGCCCCTCCCAGAGCACGCACTCCAGCGTCAGGGCCGCGGGGGCTGCTGGGACATGTAGTCTGGGACTGACAGGTGCAGAGAATGTCTACATAGATCAATGTTACATGATATGTGTTACATTGTTACATGTATTCTTCCCTTGCAAGATCATGGTGATCGTTTTCTTTGTATATGTTAATCCTGGATAAGGACAGAAAACGGGAAATAATTATTGTATATGGATAAAGTCCAGACTACCAGAGCACTTGACATATTGGTGCCCTCATAGCAATTTACAGTCACCTTGAACAGCAGAGCCAGGGATGATTGGTACTTTATTCTTGATGTACATTACAAACTCTCCAACCTAAGACAGCTGCTTACTCCCCTTTTCAACTTGTTTTCTAAATGCAATAACCTGGGCTAATTGATGTTAACCCATTCATGTTCAGTTTTAAACCTCAATGGTAAGAACTGTTTACATTTTCACACCCTTTATCATGGCTCTTTCCACCCAGTATAAAATGCAACACTCTCAACCTTCCCACTTAAGCTGGGTACACATCTATGCAATTATCGTGCAGATCACACGATTCACTACCGGTTGGTCAGATATTGCAGGAGTGTGTACGCTCCCGCGATCATGTTTTATTGTATTGAAACACATTGCATCTGTTGATTTGGTTTTATAAACGACCTAAAAATCACGATCAGTGATGGAACGATGTCGGGCAAATATGGAAGTGTGTACACACTCACCACCAGCAGTGTAGGCAGATATCTGTAGAGTGTGCAGAGTCACGATCTATTCAGCAGATGGTTATAAGAGATGAAGGTATATTGTGTAGGTGTGTGCATATGAATCTGCATACTCATCGGGACTTTCAGTCCTTGGTAAAATCTAGGGATGTGCACCGGCCACTTTTGGTGTCCCGTGTTTTGTGTTTTGGGTTCGGATTTGTTTCGCAAAACACCTGACGAAAGGTTTTGGTTCGAAATTTAAGGTTTTGGATTCGGATTTATTTTGAAAAAAACATAAAAAGTGTTAAAATCAAGTTTTTTTGGTTTATTTTCACTCCTACGCTATTATTAACCTCAATAACATTTAATAACAATCATTTCCACTAATTCCCAGTCTATTCTGCAGAATCAGTGAACTTTGTAATATTGCAGTACCACTGGACTTATACTGCTGAATCAGTGAACTTTGTAATATTGCAGTACCCCTGGACTTATACTGCTGAATCAGTGAACTTTGTAATATAGCAGTACCCCTGGACTTATACTGCAGAATTGTTTTTGGATATTTTTTTTTAATTTCTTTTTTTATAATTATTTTTTTTATAACTTTTTTTGGACTGAGCACAGCACAGCACAAGATATAGCAGGACAGAGGACCACCTAACACAACCTCCCTCTACCCTGATCAATGCCCGAGTGAAGATGGCGGCGGCTAGCGGGGAATTTATAGAATACGAGTATCGCGAGATCCGACAGCGGGATTATGACTCAGAGCCTCGGTTTCAGTTTTGCAATTGGTGGGAATACCCCGATCTGTCTCGGATCGGCAACGTTCGGATGGGCTCGGATTTCAGATATCCGAGCCCGCTCATCTCTAGTAAAATCAATACTCAAATTGTAAAAAATCCAAAATATAAAAATTACTTAATTCAGCATAGTTATCTACAAAAGTAAATGAAGTGGGATGTTTAGTAGGAGAACTTTTTGTACCTGCTAGAAGGGGTCATCTTGGAGGGGTGTATATTATGTAATGTCTGTTATAGCAGAATTATCTTTTATGGAAGTTTAGTGTCATAAATTCTCCATCAGTAGTTGTTGCAGTTTTACGGTTCTCGACTTCTATTTTGTTGGTCGTTCCCATGAAATGCGTGAACCTACCACCCACTGAACTACTTACCTCAGGTAGTATTGGCCATGGATTGTCCCTGAACTAAACAATAACTGCCCACGGTACTGAACCAGCATCATCAGAGTTCTCCAGTATCCTGCTCTGTTATTCTTCTACTGTCCAGTGACTGCTGCAATCTCTTCTGCTCACAAACTGCAACATGTCACTGAACGTGTCATGGCGGGAGAGGAGCACCAGGAACATGGCCAGTGTTTGGAGACAGATGAAGGCGGTTCACTAAAGATCACAATCCACAGACAGTCCACACTATCTTTACGTAAATAAAGGGTTGAAATAAAGGAAAACTAGCCCAATATCACAGTCTCACTTCAAATATAGGGTAGGTATTCGGAAGGATGGTTAAACTTTACCAATCTGTAGCTCTACTAGGTAATAATTATATAGTTGACAGGTCCAGTGCACTGAGATTTGTTCTTGCTTAAAATGTAATGCAGGACCAATCCTTAATCACCAGATGCCGCTCCCAACAATGTGCAATATCAAACATACAGTCTATACTGTGTGAAGTATAACAATACATAATAACTGAGGTTTCAAACTCCACCAGGGCAGCGAAATGCGTCAGGTAACTGTACAGGATACCCAGAGTTTCTGTTGTGAAAATATGTGCATCTTACTTGTTGAGGGGCATGATCACAATATATGTTCTATTGGCCAGTTGAGGGTGGCACATCTTCTTTCCTAAATTTTGAACCTCAGTTGAGGGTGGCACATCTTTCCTAAATTTGGAACCTAAGAGTGTTGGCAGGTATATATATGATTACTGCTTATAAATATTAGTAACATTGGTCCCTTTAACAATGCAGCATAATCTACCAGTGCAAAAAATAAGCTTGCCTCAAAGATGGTCTGACCTTCAGGCATTACTCACAACATGTACATGTAGACTGACTCATGATTACATGTAGACTGACTCGTGATTACATGTAGACTGACTCATGATTATATTGCACTAGATCCTAACTTCTACAAAGAGCTGAAAACATTTCCTCCAGTAATAAAGTCTCTTTGAACCAATGCATAATCTCATTGCGCTGGGAATGATAATTCAAGCAGACTTTCTTACAAGACGTCAACATGCAAAATGATCTCTGGCTGGTGTAACCACATCTTGTGCTGTGATGAGTCTAGTGGGAGCACGTAAAGTTGCTGATCATCATTTATAGTAATATATAACCGTAGCACTGAAGATACATTTATCTACTTGGTAAGGATACAGATTTGCAGCTGTTTTCCTTGCATTGTTTCTCTCCTAGCCTCAATGATTTCTCACTTTTCACAGCACCAGGAGAATTGAGAAAGCACAAGAATAATTATTATTACAGTATATCAGTATATCACAGTATATCAGCGTACCTAGATTATAAATCAGTACTTTAACATTCCATTTTTGCATTGTAACAAAAATTGCTTTCTAACATTGTTTTCAGGACACTAACTTATATTTAAAAGTACACAAGTCCAAAACCATTTATTTTCATGATAAGGTCACTTTAAAAGAATTGAGCTAGGAGCCAACTCGGAAGTTGCAAGTTTGATTCCAAAACCATGTAATATGATTGGTGCTATATAAATAATCAATAATACATGAATGTGCAGAATACCAGTTAATGTATGTGGCAAAAACTGGATAAAGGCTCACTGAGCATAACAATGTTTAAATCCATTTATAGAATAGGATTCTGTCTCAAGTGTCTACATTGTGTGTGTTGCATGTCCTCTAAGAGCTGCCTAGGTAACAGGGGAAGTGTGTGGTCTGTAATACAGCGAGACTGATAATTAAATCAGATAATAAAACAACCAGGAAATAGTTAAAGAAAAGGATCTCTATATTGCATTATTTACTTGTACAATCGCTGAAGAGGTTTATATCTTCATGTCAGATCATACAGCATTATCTAAAATAAATATGAGTCATCTGAGAGTGGAAAAGTATTAGGGGTTTTATTTAAAGTTGCAGTATCATTATTCCCTAAGGAAGGGGGAGAGAGGGTTAATCTTGCGGGTGGACCCATCATAAGCTTCAATCAAGACATGAGGCCAGTAATTACTGGGCAACTGAGTATGCATATAAATAATGCAACATTATTAGGGGCTGGCATAAAATATACTAAGATTACTGAAGCTCCAGTCATTCCTAAAACCTATAGGTATTCAATTAGTCCCGTAGCTGAGGGCACCATTTATGAGTGGTCTGAGCATAGACAGCAGGTGAAGAATGTCTGATCAAACCAGGAAACGTCTGGATTTAAATATATCAGAAGCAAAAAGAAGTCAATTCGGTGCACTGGAGCTCTGGAATTCCATGTAGGGAAAAGTATCATGGAACATATAATAAAACTCAACTTTTATTATATTTGTTAAGAATCAGTGAAATATTAAAACCATTCAACAAAATAAGAAGGAAAAACATGTGTATATAGACATAATGTGAGATTTTAAAATCAGCTGGATGCACTTGTAGCCATTTCCTCTATATGTCTGGGGAGTACCATATATGAAGTAGACACTATTTATGTATAACTGAATGCTCTCCTATATAATATAATATAATATAATAATCCCCCATTGTATTAGATGGATACATGGTCCTCCCAGATAAGTGATCCATACATAAGTCCTAATATCAAGTAGTTTATGGGGTTAATATAATAAGATCAGGCAGATCAGAGCTTGCAAGATTGCTAGTTAAACTACCAGTTCCAAATAATCAGCTGCTACCTCTGAAGATAAATAATAAGGGAGGTGCTTTGCTATCTGTCTCCTAAATGCTCCCAATAAACTGTGGCTTTTTAATGGAGCAGAACATCTTACCACATAATCAGCTTCTTCCTATAAGAGTAAACAGTAAGTGAGCTGGTTGCCTGTCTGCCTCCTCTATGCTACAGATAACTTGTAGCTTTTCAATGGAGCAAAGTGTCATGTAAGGTAACCCCTATGAATTGAAAGATCAGCTAATGCATCCAGCGAGACGCCAACGCGCGTTTCGCTGTGTGTGCTTGATCAATGCAAAGTGGGTTTTTGCTCTTATCCCATAGATTGTAAGCTTGCGAGCAGGGCCTTCTCACCTCTTTGTCTGTTTTACCCAGTTTGTTTATTAGTTTACTATGTTTGTCCCCAATTGTAAAGCGCTACAGAATATGTTGCCGCTATATAAATAAACAATGATGATGATGATTGGTGCGACAGCCACTCCCCCTCCCCTTTTCCCAAAAGGTATGAACGTCTGTATTTAGACTGTTCTAGACATGCTTGCAGCTTACGACAATTATATTATTCCTCTTCTGTCCTCCATGGCATCCATTACAGTGGGTCAGCCACTTCTAGCTGTAGAGACAGGAAATTATAAATACCCCCAGGAAATACAATGGTTTGCAGAAGTGTTCAACCCCCAAAGTCAACAGATTTGTCGGTATTACAAATGACAGTTACACAGATTATTCCAGACAATATTTTTATTGCGAACCAGTAAGATCTTAAATAAAATTTTCAAACTCAAAATTAATTATTTATATGTAGATTTATCTATTATTTTTTTAAAAAAAAAAAATCTGCTTGTATAAGTATTTAACCCCATGCAGACTGGTACTTGGCAGAACCACCTTTTGCTGCAATATTAGCTTTAAATCGGTAAGTTTCTACCAGGTTTGCACACTGTTTGGGAGTGATTTTTGGCCATTCTTCCAGGCAGATTTGCTGCAGGTTGTTCAGATGACGCTCGTGGACTGCAAATAGTGTCACAGAATCTTAATTGGTTCGAGTTCTGGACCATTGTAGACCATTCACCCTCTTGTTGTCCAACCATACCAGTGTTACTTTGCCCTTATGTTTGGGATCATTGTCCTGCTGAAAGGAAAACTGAAAGTTTAGTTTTCAAGTAGACTGAAGCAGGCTGTATGTATTTTGCACCATCCACCCGTCTTTCAATTTTGACAAGATGCCCGGTCCCCGCTACGGAAAAGCTTCCCTACAACATGATTCTGCTACCCCCCATACTTCACTGTTAGGATGGCGTTTGCTGAGGAATGGCCCCATAGATCTGTGGAGTCTATGACTCGCCATTGCGGTAGACTTATATACAACCTGTATTTTTCAGCCACAAGGAGGTAAGCATAGCCCCTTGTACAATTTAAGGCATGGATGACTAAATTTGTAAGTAAGCAGGATTTATATGTTACGAAGGGGTGAAAAGAACAAGGACACAGACAAGTATGGACTTCTAGAACAGGGGCTCCCAGACAAAAATTGACACTTTAGGGGATATGGATGAACCCTTTAGTAGTAGGGGTTCTCGATCTCTCTGTAAAAAGAGAGATCCCCCATAGCTACCCATCAAATATAGCTATGGCTTCAGTGGCTGCAGATTATGGGGTGAGACTCTTCATACCGATATCCAGGAAAATATTAGAAGACAAAATTTGCTAAAAAGCAATGAAGTTATGCAGAGAGGAAATAGATTTCCTTTGTGAGGCATTATTGGTGGTAGTAGCTAGGAGAGCCATCTGTCCAAAGGCAGCAGATGCTCAGTCTATGAATGGCCTAGCAATTCTCACTTTTGAAGGTTCTTCGCCGATGAAGACATCATGATTCACATGTTTTCTGGTGTTATACCTAACTGCAGGACCAGGGGGTGGAGTATTTTCTCTCATCTTCATCTCAACAATGCTTCAAACATGTAAGAAGTTTTAAGCCTTGACAAACAATGCACCAGAAAAGGTGGAGCCACTGCATCCAAAACAACCCTGTCAAGCATTCAGGTTCAAAGAAGGGAGATCAGGTCACAAGATCTTGCAATGACTAAGGCCTGGCTCAGTCCCCAATAACAACTGTGGTTGGCAGGATCACAGTGTATGCAGAGAAATGGCCTTTTACACCACAAGACCTCTGAAGGTGTCCTGTGGTATTTGGCACCAAGATGTTAGCATCAGATCCTTTAAGTCCTGTAAGTTGCGAGTTGGGGCCTCCATGGCTCGGACTTGTTTTTCCAGCACATCCCACAGGTGCTTGATTGGATTGAGATCTGGGGAATTTGGAGGCCAAGTCAACACCTTGAACTCTTTGTCATGTTCCTCAAACCATTCCTGAACAATTTTTGCAGTGTGGCAGGACGCATTATCCTGATGAAAAAGGCCATTGTCATCAGAGAATACCATTGAAGAGGTGTAATTGGTCTGCAAGTAGGCAGGTGATACGCGTCAAAGTAACATCCACACGAATTGCAGGACCCAAAAATTACAAGATAGAGTTTCATCATGTTCTCAGGGGAAATTTCTTTGTCAGACCCAGAACCCATTCAGCCCAAGCGGAATTTGAAGCTTTATACATCACTCTACAAACCTTGCAGGAAACGATGTGATCTCCACTTGTTCCTCTAGCTGTGCTGGGCACAGGCTATTTCCTAGACTATTGCTGCTTAGAAAATCCTTGAGGGTTTTCCCTACTGTCTTAAACTTGAGACTCAAATTTTGTTCATGCCAGACGTTTTCCGTTTGGATTCTGTAAATTCTCACAGCTATAAGCAAAGGAGATTTTCTCACATTCATAGAGCTTCTGGATGCTTACTTCCATACCTCTGCAGTTCAAATCATTAGATTTCTCAGGTTCTGTGTCCTGGGACAACATTTCCAGATTGCTTGCCATCTCTTTGGTTCGGCAATATCCCCGAAAACTTTCACCAAAGTGTTCATCAAAGCTAGTGGCAGTATCACAGGGGGGTCACTCTCTGGACCTATCTGGACAACATTTTAGTGTCGGGAGTTTAGAGTACATTGTCTGTTTCAAGATACGTCAAATAATAGCCATTCTGCAGGAACTCAGCTGGATTATAACCAGTGCAAAGAGTCAACATAGCGAATAAGATTTCTCGGAGTTCAAATAGACAGGACACTGAACAAAGTATCTCTGCCAAATTGAAGATGTATAGAGATCAAGTCATTAGCTTATCAACTATCATCAGATTACAACACAAAGGGGATTTTCACCTTCTAGTAATATTTTCCTTCACCATAGGAATTATTCTCTGGACAAGGTGACACATGTGTAATCTCCACTTAGACTATGTGATCACAGATAAATATCTTTGGATCATGTCATTCGATGAACAAGGACTACCACGGAGTCTTTCATCCGATGTCAGAATCTAAAATTAACAGAACTGGGAGTGTCCCAGTCAGAACCAGACTCATCTCCTGTCAAGAGAAGTACCGGGAACATGGTCACAGAACAAAAAAAAAATACACATAATGTGCTGGAAATGCAATTTATCATTTCATGCTGCTTTACAGAGTAAGGGTCTCAGGATATTCTCAGACAAAAGGAATTGCCAAGGTCGTAGCAAAGGTCATGTCATGGGCAGAAAGAGACCTGAAATCATGTGGCGGGCAGACAGAACGTCATAGCCGATTATCTTGTCAAAACACAAGTTCAACAAGTACAGTAAATTCTGCACAGGGAAATATTCCAATTGTTAGCAAGACAGTTTGCCCACCTTTCCTCACATTGCTCGCACACTGCGAAAGTTTTTCTTAAAGAAAGCAGAAATCATAGAAATCCTTCAGTTCCGGCCACAACAACCATAGTTTGAAGGAGCAACTGTGGCCTCCAAGTCTACAGCCAGACCTCCTACACCAGGTCCAATTGTTTGTTCAAATCTAAAAAGGCTATCTCTGATGGCCCAGCTCACAAGTAAAGGAATCTCAGAGAAGGTGGTTGATACACTTTTACAGGCAAGGAAAATTATTTGGTGGTCTATTATAAGGAATGAAAGAAGTTACTTCTGTACATGTCCTTGATCTCCAACATCATGGCTTTAGTGAAGTTCTCGCCCACTCAACTTTAAAAGTTCAAATGTCTGCACTCAGTATCTTACTGGATGTCAAGTTAGCTTCAGAAGATTTTATTATCTGGTTGTGGTAAGAAGTAGAGAATTTGTCCTCACATTAAGTCCTTTGTGCACCAGGGGATCTTAGTTTAGTTCTTAACACTGTCAGCCCCTTGACCCTCTACAATGTGGCTTGCACTGAAGGTGGAAATCCTAGTGGCAATTATTTCTGCCTGAAGAATGGGAGAACAAGCTTTGTGGCGCAAATAGCCCTTTTCTGAATGTTTACAGAGTGGTATTAAGGACTAATCCAGCTTTCTGACCTAAAGTGGTGGCCACCAGCTGATCACATTGAATTTAGTCAGAGCAATTTCTGTGTTCTTATCTAGAACATATGGTTTTAGGAACACAGAAAACTCTTTGTGATCCAAATGGACCTAGGAATCGATGTACCCCATCTTAAAATAGATTAGAGAGGCCATTGTACAGACACACAAAAGAAACAGACATGAAGTGCCACAAATCTTGACGGTTCGCTCAACAAGAGCAGTGGCAATCTCTTGGGCACATAGAGCTCAGGCCTCAACAGTGGATCTACGGTGGTCATCTATTCGTGCCTTCACTAGAGAAATAATGGGTATACTTACCGGTAATTCCTTTTCCTCAAATTTCGCACCCGTGTTATTCAGTATGTTATGCTTATATAAACAGGGACAGCTTGGGAAGTTGCTCAAAGACAAGGAAAGAGGAGCTGTACTATATACATTCTAGGGCCATTTCTTATATCCTGCCTCTATCTAAAGCTAGAAAGGGCCAACCTACTGTAATGTCTGCCATGGAGTATCTAGACGAAAAGGAATTATTGGCAAATATAATTACCATTTATCTTTTAATTGATGGCTGGACCCAACAACAGGTTCTTCTTCTGTGGCCATCTACAGTAAATGGATATTGTCTGGTCAACTGAAGATGTTGAGAAAACCATCGTCAACTAGCAAACAGGGGGGGGGAGGTTGATGATTTGGTTTCCTCTACAGCATTCTGCAGTTGCAGGAAGTTATACATTAGAGTACAGATTACATTTCCTCCAGGAATCAGACTGTACACATCTCATTCTCTGTTCATGGCTAATTCTTCACCAAGTACTCTCCATATCAACCTGCTGGATTCACATACTCATTGCTCCAAAACTTTAGTTAGAGATTTCTCCAGAAGTGGACATAGATGTGTCATTATCCCCTTAAATGAATCTGCTGTGGATACAAGTTTAAAGAAAACTTGTTCTGGCTCTGGTAAGGAGCAACCATTTATGTCTTGCTTGAACCAGCTACAGAACATAGAATAAGCTCTATTCATTCTGGATAAACAGGTAAATTTCATTTATATATAGGATTCGGTTTTAATTAAGACATTTTTTACTGGCTCCCAGCAGTATAATGGGGGATTCTGTATGTTTCTACTTTGATTGGAGCAGATGGATGTCTTGCCATTGTCCGTGTTGAAGTGTTGTCTAGTACGGTAGCTTGGACTACCGCTGTGGTTTTTAAATTTTTCCTCCTGTCTCACCTCATGTTTTTAGATCTCCTCTGTTAAAGTGAATGTGTCTAATGGGTTAAGATACAGGTCGTTATGAGAAGGCAGCCACAAAACATGCATTGGGATTAGGCAAAGTTTAAAAACTGCAGTCCTACAATTTTTCATTACTGCACAAAAGGCAGGTGAAAACAAATCTGTGTTTTTACATATCGGGACATCATTAACAATCATCTAGTCCTCACCAAGTCCTCAAATTTGATAAAGCTACTTTTTTGTGATAAATAACCCATAACAGATTTTATTTTGTCATTAGCTATTCAACAAAAAAAATAGAAGCCAACGTGAAAAATTATGTATGAAAAATTAAATACATCCTTACGGCTTCCATGTAAAGAGAATCATTTGAGCCAGGTGTTGCTAATTAGGCGCACATCATTTGATCATCAGAAAGCGCTACATCTATTTAAAAATAGAACTTTTAGCCGTTCATTCTGCCATATTCCAGTTTGTGTTATCACCATTCCTAGGTGTAAAGATAACTGCAAGAATCTCATAGAAGCAACTGACGCTGCTGGTCAGTCTGAAAATAGTTAGTGGGTCATTTTAAAACCATATTAATTCCATCATTCTACAGGGAGATTATTTAGGTAAATTTAGGATCGGCACGTGTCTTCAAAGTGTGACAAAACGTATCCAAACAGCTATATCCAGGGATCTACAGGACTCTGTTAAAACGGTAAATGTTTACTTTACAGTCAGGAAAACACTTGAGCAAGTATAGCTTCCATGAAAAAGCCAGGTGAAACACACTTCTCTTAAAAAAAATAATTGCACCAATCAGCCACATTAAAGCCACCTGTCTAATATTGTGTAGGTCCCCCTCGTGCCGCCAAAACAGCTGACTTGTCGAGGCATGGACTCTATAAGACCTCTGAAGGTGTCCTGTGATATCTGGCAACCAAAATATTAGTAGTAGATTATTTAAGTCCTGTAAGTTGGCTCGGATTTGTTTTCCAGCACATCCCACAGATGCTCAGATTGAGATCTGGGGAATTCAGAGTCAACACCTTGAACTCTGTCATGTTTCTCAAACCATTCCTAAACAAGTTTTGCAGTGTGGAAGGACGCATTATCCTGCTGAAAGAGGCCACTGCCATCAGGGAATACTGTTGCCATGAAGGAGTGTACTTGGTCTGCAACAATGTTTGAGTAGGTGGTACATGTCAAAGTAACATCCACGTGAATGCCAGAATCCAAGGTTTCCCAGCAAAACATTTCCCAGAGCATCACACTGCCTCCGCCGACTTGTCTTCTTCCCATAATGCATCCTGGTGCATCTCTTCCCCAGGTAAATGATGCACATGAACCCAGCTGTCTACATAATGTAAAAGGAATTGTGATCCATTAGACCAGGCCACCTTCTTCCATTGCTTCATGGTCCAGTTTTGGCGCTCCAAATCCCATTGTAGATGCTTTGAGCAGTGGACAGGGGTCATCATGGTTACTCTGACCGTTCTGCAGCTACACAGCCAACTGCGATGCACTGTGTGTTCTGACACTTTTCTATCATAACCAGCATTAACTTTTTCAGCAATTTATGCTACAGTAGCTCTTCTGTGGGATTGGACCAGACGGGCTAGGCTTCCCTCCCCACGTGCATCAATGAGCTCTGGGCGTCCATGACCCTGTCACCGGTTCCTTGTGAGCTTCCTTGCTCACAATTTGGTTCTTGTCAAAGTGGCTCAGATCCTTACACTTGCCCATTTCTCCAGCTTCCAACACATCAATTTCAAGAACGGATTGTTCACTTGCTGCCTAATATATCCCACCCCTTGACAGGTTGTAACAAGATAATTAATATTATTCACATTAGTTGTCAGTAGTTTTAATGTTGTTGCTGATTGGTGGTTTAGGTTTGCATAGCTGCACCTGAATGTAACACAAGTCTTCTGGAACAAAGTCCTCTGGACAAGAGCAAAGTGGAAGAGTTTAATCTTAATGCACAATGCCAAGCTTGGCAAAATCCAAACACAGCATCACCTTATACAACCATCAGCCACAGTGGTGAGGAGAGATAATTTGGGGTTGTTTGCATCCACAAGACCTGGATTAATCATGAATGTCTCTTTATACTAGAGTATTCTAGAGAAAATTGTGAGGCAGAAAAAGAGGAAGAGTCAACCGCACCAGGTACACATTTATAGGCACTACCCCTTGATATATCTTAAATAGAGATGATTTAGGATAAATGTAATCCTAAATGGTGCACCCAAACACATTACATTTAAGTATCAAAAACAGGTAGAAAAAGATGTGTATTTTAGAGGCACTCCCGGGTGGCCAATGCATTAAAATATATAAACTTTATTAGGTATGCATTCAAACTGTAGGATTGGTTGGGTAAAGAGCAAAATAAAAATAATAGCTAAAAAACATGTGTCCTGTGGAATTAAAAATGCAATGCAAATTTCAATATTAAGTATGTAAATATATGGTCCGCTTAATCTTAATATAATCTCCAGGTTCCAAAAAGATATATATAGAGGGCTGTTTATATCTCCCTTATTTGGATTATACTATACCAGTCTCCATGTTATCTAATCATAAAGCAGATATGTCATCCAAACACTCAGCCTATAATCATTGATTACTCCTAAAAGGGTATAGGTCCCTACATTCAGGACAAGGAATCTCAACTTCAATGGGTTCACGGATTCAATTATATATGCCCATGGAGCTTTTATACAAGGCAGTATTACGGCAGCAAAACTGCCTGAATTGCCCCTTCCGAGACTCGAGTTTCTATAATCACTTTAAACACGGACTGGATGACAATCTAAAACGAAGTCCCAAGAGGGAAGGAGTATCCCGATAAGAAGATAATACGGCATTAAAAATGGAGTGCCCAAAAATCTTACGCCCTGTGATTGTGAGATTATGAGAATAAACCTGCCTACTAGCAATCTGGGGGACGATCCAGGGAGAAAGATATTATAGCAGAAAAAGGTGCAGCAAGGCGAGACACCAATGCGCGTTTCACTCCAATGCTTTTTCAAGCCTCGATACTCCTTCCCTCTTGAGA
Organism: Mixophyes fleayi; assembly: GCF_038048845.1. NCBI lineage: Eukaryota > Metazoa > Chordata > Amphibia > Anura > Limnodynastidae > Mixophyes > Mixophyes fleayi. Next base: position 137,748,942 of record NC_134408.1, read on the forward strand.
CCGCCTTTTAGATTGTCATCCAGGCCGGTTTTGTTAAACCAGTGATTATAGAGACTTGAGTCACGGAAGGGGCAATTCATGCATTTTTGATGGCGTAATACTGTCTTGTATAATTGCTCCATGGGCATATATAGTTGAATCCTTGAACCAATTAAAGTTGTGACTCATTGGTGTCCTGAATGTAGGGACCTATATCCTTTTAAGAGTAATCGATCATCATCGATTTATTTATACAGCGCCACTAATTCCGCAACGCTGCACAAAGAACTCATTCACATCAGTCCCTGCCCCCTGGAGCTTACAGTCTAAATCCCCTAACATACATACAGACCGAGAGAGACCAAGGGCAATTTAATAGCAGCCAATTAACCTACAAGTATGTTTTTGGAGTGTGACCCACGCAAACACTGGGATAACATACAAACTCCACACAGATAAGGCCATGGTCGGGAATCGAACTCATGACCCCAGTGCTATGAGGCAGAAGTGCTAACCACTGAGCCACCATGCTGCCCATCAATGATTATAGGCTGAGTGTTTGGATGACATATCTGCTTTATGATTAGATAACATGGAGACTGGTATAGTATAATCCACATAAGGGCTATATCATCATCAACATCTATTTACATAGCGCCAGCAAATTCCGTAGCGCTTTACAGCCCTCTATATATATATATATATATATATATATATATATATATATATATATATATATATATATATATATATATCCTTTTGGAACCTGGAGATTATATTAAGATTAAGCAGACTATATATTTACATACTTAATATTGAAATGTTCCATTTCTGTTTAACCAGGAAAGTTAAAGCACATCAGGGTTTTTGGGATGGTCAGACCTCAATCACCATTGAAATGCTGCGGCCAGACCTTAAGAGTGCTGTACATAAACTAATGCCTACAGACAATCAATTAAAGCAAATCCTCAAATATGATGCAAGAGACTGATAGACTCAAATAGAAAACAATTGTGTCACATTATTACTGCTAAAGGCATTTCCTACAAGCTACCGAATCATGGGATATACTTCCCTTCTTCACATTGGCTTATTTTCTTTTTTGAACAAATAATGACAAATTATTATCTGTTATTCATTATACGTCATATGATATTAGATGTATTAAATGCGGTGACTCAATAAAGATTAGATGATTGTTGATTATATTGAAATGTAAAAACAGATTTGCAAGAGGGTGAACTTCTTTCACATAACTGTATGTGTATTGCTGTACGATGCAGTGTGGAGATTGTCACAGATTTCACTCTCTCTCTCCGAGATGTAGGTTTGTTTTTTTGGAAGTAGCATCTGCGAGACCAGATGCTCATATTCTGTACATTGCTTGCAGGGTAGTTATTCCGTCATTATATTTAAAACCTCACTGATGGTACGTGTAGCCTGAAATATAAGTCATTTAGGGTTTATGCTCAGAGATTAGTAAATATTTTGTTAATGAAGTCTTTTAATATAACTATTTATTCCATGGAAGTGTATTTCTGAGGCAAATCTCTTCACCATTTCTGTGAGCGTATAATAAGAGGAATGAGAACGAGGGTTTATTCAGACAAGCACTCTGTGCTTATATTCTGGATGTAGTGTATTGGTCCAGGCGTCTAGTGTTCAGTATAGAATACTGCTCAGACTGAAGTGCAGGGATCGCCGTCACCCATGCCAAACCCAAACACATCTTGGTACTGGAAATAACTAACCCCGTGCCTGCAGTATCTTCTCAACAATTCTCTTGCATCTTCTTCCAGAACACAAATGTAGAACATTCTGACAAAGCAATCATTAGTCCTTATCTTTTCAAACTTCAGATCCCACTTTCTAATTTCTCTTCTTCCCTCCTTACCAGTATAAGTACCCCCACCTGTAGGTTGTGGCAGACGCTTATTTGTTCAAATAACTCATGGCTCCTTACTGGGCAAATAAATCCATTTTTAGAGAGGCTGGAGCAGGCAAGCGTTACCAGCAGACAGGGAGCACGGGGCGAAGTGCAGATTTTTTTTCTGTTACTAATCTCAGAGGTTTCTGTTTCCTACTCAAATGCAGAAAGAGAATGACACATTTTCCAGCTGCATTATGCAGATAGGATTTATTATTTTTATTGAAATGATGGAAAAGAGGTTCATGTTTATATTTTATGACTAATCTATAATAATTTAATGGAAAAGGTAAATAGAAATATTTATTTTTACTTTTTAAATGTCTCTATATATTATGTGTAAGCATTACTCTGCACAAAGGTTTATTTTATTAGTAGGAACTGCTCTAGTGCTTTGTTCAGCAGATAAACATGTATAGACTGTAATGTGACATTGCCCCCTAGTGGCCAAATGGTCAAGAAGATATGTTGAATACTTACTTGGTTTTAAAATGTACCCGTGTCCTACAGAAGTGTGGCATTTCTACAAGCTGAATAAGTATGCAAACCACCCATTCACTAGAAGCCAGTGACATCTCTGAAGCATACATAGGTTTGTGCTTCAGTGACAAATCAATAGATTGCATTATTATGGACATTGGTGTAAGCTCACAAAATGATTGAATCATGGCTGCTTGTCTGATGTCACTCGTTCCTAGAGTACCGATGAGCTGTGTTGTCATTAATGCCGATTTAGTCCACAAAACTTCAGCTTCCACTTTGAGTAGGAGACCGGGAACGTCACACTTGGGAGCAGCCCTGCTTTACGTCTCATTCCCAACACACAACTATTTAAACTGGGTCATCTTTCATTATAGCACAGGAAGGCCGGCTCCAGGGTCCTGCACAAGCCGTATTGTTGATGCTTAATCCGCTGCATCATTTTCTGTAAAAAACCACGAGGAAGATAAACCAGCAACTGTTCTAAACCTCTACTTACTTTTTACACAATGTGCAAGAAACATTTGTGCAAGGTGTCTACGTTTTTAGATGGATTTTATTTCCCTGCAGTTTTCACTTATCAAGAACAAGTAACAGGGAAAGTTGTCTGACCTAGTGCATCAACAAACAGTCTGATAGAGAGAGCCGCACATCTCATCTACAGGAAAGGTATTTTAAAAAAAAAAAAAAAAAAAAAAAAAAAAAAAGGGTCACTAACATTAGCAAAAAGTGTTCAACAGTTAAGAATCAGACTATTTCAGACCCGTTACTTGCCTTATTGGACAGGAAATCGTTCAGCATGTCCCCTCCCGCTGACACCAGGGATGGCTCGATAGTAACTTCCAATAGTTAATGCAATGCTATATGATGCAATACGGACCTTGGAGAATCTCTACTGTGGGTGTTAGAGAATTGCCTATTTTATCCAGCTGCCAAATCTGTGATAAAATGGAAATAGCTGCACCGCTCTGGTGCCCGACGCATCGTTTTATCTTTCATAGACTTTGTGTAATTTACTCTTATAAACTGGAATTATAAATAGAAATACATTCAAAATATATGGGGGAAAAAAAACTGAGATTCTACGTTAAATTTTGTCTGTATCGATCCATCCCTCCCCCTGCACAGTAATAGAAAATACTATTTTGCCTCAAACTTCATATCTGACCGTGAAGTGTCACTATTACCAAAAGGTCCATATAGTCAAATTGTGAAACAAAATGAACAAAGTGAAAACCTTACATTACCTTTAGAAAAAAATTACAAGAATTTTAATTTCCTATCTATGAATCTTTAAAGTGGAATCCGTCACCTTCCCACAGTGGAAGCGGCCAAATTGTGGTGTTAACGGCTCCCAAGCCCGAATGTTGGCCCCGCCCACAAAATGGCAACCGGCACTGTGCGCAGGTGACCGTGCACTTTAACTTTCGTTTTAGACACAAAGTTGGATTTATTTGTACAAGATACAAAATGTAAACATGGCAAAATAAATAGCTAAAACAAGTGATGCAGGACCCCAATTCCATGCTCATGATCCCATTAAAGATTTGTTTTTATATCCATTCAGTTGCAAATTCAAGTGCAAAAGCATGATGATGAATATGTACTATTCAAGTAACAGAAATAATATGAATGATACAAATAAACTATTTTACAAGGTAGTGATTTTTTCCAATTTTACAAAATGTACAGAGAGTATAATGGGAGGAACGTCCCATACACTTAATAGTCCGTTTAGGTCCATGTTAGCAGGCTCTGATCCGCAGAGCGTTGCAGCTTGCATTTCGGTGGGGGGGAAAGAAAATAAAGAAAGAATTCCTGAAAACGTCAGGTCAAGTCTATGTTCTGAAGTTATGTCACCTCCATGGCTACTGTGGTGTCTGCGATTCCGTTTAAGCCCAGCCTTTCTGGTTCGTGATTCTCTCTGGAACAGAACATAAAGGGACGGTAATTAGTACAGTGGTCTCAGAAAGGCGAAATTATTTTGCAGAGCTCTGCGAGGTAAGTGTGCTTAGAGGCTGCCTGAGAAGAAAGACCCTACACAAAGATCTTGTGTTTAATAAGTCCTTGACCAATGTGTAAATCACGTTAACTAAATATAATAAGAAAGAAATAAGGAAAGAGTTTGAGTTTCTGCTATCCTGCTCTACCTTACTAGTCTATGTGGTAACGCGACTCTCTAGCAGCACAAATCCAAAATACACCAAGGAAAATGTGACAATAAGATACATGCAGTCCAAGTTCTTTAATTATAATAATTTTTTTATTCAAATGACCTCCACATTTCAATACAGCATTCCATAAGAAAAGCAGAATATAATGAGGTGACGGCTACATGGCAGTGAGGCTACCTAGCTGGATGGCCCTTGGGCTTTAGAGCATGCCTTATTTTCTTATTATGTAGACTGTAATCTTGAAGCCCTAGGATCTCCACACCTATATAATGGAACATAACACAAGCTGTACCATCACCGATGCACTGCTCGTCCCCATTCAGTGTGACAAACCTAACCTGTGGTTCAGTACCCAGAGAACACACCGCTGACAAATAACAGAACACAATCCATAGTAAGTAAAATGTTTGGTGGATAATTTTTATTTCCATACAAACAAAAGTAGAAAAATAAGAACACTGCAAGAACAAAAAGGCGATTTGCACAGAGCACATATCAGCAAAGTGCTATAATGGATTCTCTTACTGGCACAAATTAACAAAAAGGTAACAATAAATGGCTGCTTTTACCCAACCAGCCATAAACATTTACAATAAATAACACTTTTTTAAATTTTATTTTTTTACTTGTAACCATAGAGAATGCCATCCTGAACATAATATGAAGGTAACAGTGACATTATAATACACACCTGGCTATGCTGCTGATGGCACTGCTCGGAGTAACCTTTGGCACTCGGTCCATGCTGGCAGCGACTGTGGCGAGTTTTAAGGCTGTGGGAGATGGTGCAGAAGTCCTTGTATTGATATGCACATTGACAGGTGACACAACACTGACGTTGTTGAGGTGAACGGTGTTCGTTAGGCAGGAATTACTCATAGGAAGGTTCTGGGGGCTACTTGTGCACAATGTTGGGATTAAGTGGTTAGTGGTGGGGTGTCCAACTGTCCGTACAAGCTGAACGGTGGAGATCCCTGGGCTGGATGATAAAGCCATGTTTGTGGAGTACAACGTTTTTGCAGTCCCTGGGAAACCCAAGAAAACGGAAACGGTCAGGTGCCAATATGGTCAACAACCGGATTACAAATGTTCTTCAAGGTTGCCAGGTAACAAATATAACAAAGTCTATACAATTATCAGCCTCAATAGCAGTGTACAATTCAAAAATAGAAACAGTAACATGCATTTCGCATATCAAAAGATTTCAGGACTCTTTATTGTAAAAAAGACAAATAACAAAGGTTTATTTTTCAGGTAAATACAGTCGCTAGTTATAACAGCTCTTATTCCAACAGCAAATGAGCATCTCATACGATAGGACGTGCTGTTCGAGTGACAGAACCTTGTTTCCCTATTCGTTGTCTCCACATAAACTAAACACCACGTCTTTTGTGAGTTCAAATTCGTGCTCGGACGCCAGTAAGTTCACCTGTATCAGCTTCCTGGAATCAATCGGGTTATAAAGGTTCTGAAGATTTTCGGGCAGGTCTCTAAATACAGCAGGCGGATGATCACAATCTACTTGTCTTTTCAGTCATTTGCTGATTGCACCAACAGGGCCGGAAAATGGCAAATGGATCCTGTTTGGCACTAGGGTCAAGCAGTACAATCCGCTTGTGCGTGGACAGCAAGTGTAAAGGAGGTCACTGCTACTAGAACTGGAAGCAATGGATGTAAGCCAATAAACTACTGCTACACACTATACTAAATTATACAGTAACCTTTTCCCTTCTAATATTAACCCAAAGATTAAAAGATAAAAGTCCAATTCCACCATGCTTTATAAAATGTCCTAGAGTAACTCACCACACCCCCCTTACCTGAATTATAGGTTTCCCCATCCCCTGGAAGCCTCTAATCAGCACTGTAGGGGTTTATGTTTATATTGGGCCACAACAATGGACGCCCAACACTAGAAGGCTGTAATAGGATTCCTGTGTCTGCTCGTCTCCTGCGCGACATTGTGGCTTACCCATGATCCTTTTCCCTCCTCTCATACACAATCACCAACCACTTTGTTTTACACAGGAGTGCATAAATATCACCTTTTTTTTAGCAGATAATTTAGAACAGCAATGGGTGGCTCTCTATCCTTTAAAAGAGCCACACATTACCCTTACTCTTAGTAATAAGTTAAAATATATGAAATTAACGAGACACTTATCTGTGATAACATAAACAAGTATTACCAGATATAACAAACATCTGACAATAAAGCAGGAAGATGCCGGCAGCGGCAGGTGCAGACTGTTATATAAATATATTTGATCAGGTGTACACATTTTATTAAACTTTATTTTTATTTACCAGTTGTATTTAGTCTTCCAATTATACTGTGCAAGTATAATAATTTCTGAACAACATATATGTTCCTACGCTCTTTATAACTTAACAGACCTTACTTATTACAATATAGTCACAAAAAAAGGAAAGACCCCAAAGATGGTTGGTTGGGTCTATGAAATAAGTACGTACTGTTTCTGTAGCCAACACATACCTCCTGGCGGTTGTACAATGCCATTCAGGCTGCTGTGGCCGGTGCTTTGATCCTTGGTGACCTCACTGCGGCCTGGAGTTGGCGAGTTGACCACGGCAGACGCAGCAAAGTGGGCACTAGCCGAGTCCAGTGTCTTGGACATGCAGTCGGTATTTCCAGAGCCCTGGAGAAGACACAGATCAAGGTCACTTAAGATGAACAGTCAGATAGTTGAAAAGGACGGATCACTATTTAAGATCTGTATTGTAGACTAAACAATTGCTCACTGATCTTTTATTTGTGTGCAATAAATCTGATGACATCTAGGTGGCGCTAATGTGGCCTAAGCAGAGTTTTGTTTGAGCTAAACCTTAGCAGAGGCCGCAGTACTCAAATAAATCGTGATTTCAAACCATTTCTAATGGTACAATTATGGTGAAATTATCACCTATTTCACAGCAGAAGCCGTCGATTTGTGGCCGAAACAATATTCAAGAGAATTCACCCTGTCCATACACTGGGAACTAGCGACATCACTGAGGCATGTGGCACTTTGTGCCTCAATATCTTGATAACAGCACTAGCAACTAGTGAATGGACAGGGTGAATATTGGTTCTAGCTGCAAATTGGCTGCCTCAAGGAGAAAGAGAAAAAATAACCAACAGCTTAATGACATAGCAGCAGTATTGTAGCGACACCGTCCTTAAAACCTGTCCCATTACTAGTCCCTGAGTGCCAGTACCATGCAGTGTAAATCACGCACCAGGGAACAACGTGTGTATAGTATGACTGGTGGCGTACCTGTGCGTGCGGATGTATCGGCTGCGACGACTGCTGGGACGACTGCTGCTTGTGTTGGAGCTGAGCCAGCTGCTGCCTTTGCATTTGAACCAACTGCTGCTGATGCGTCTGGAACTGCTCCTCTGTGATGCCCCCCGTGACTGGAAGAGAAATAGGTCACACAGGTTACTCTCCATAAAGGAGGATCTGGAAAAGTCAGCCTATAAATTAGGATATGAAAAGGTCATTCTGACCACACAGGAAATCATTTCATGTGTTACTCATCTATAAAGTGTGCCTCACCCATCTCCTAGTGAACCGATAGGCTGCATTTTCACAGTACATCCCACCCAAGGTCTGCCTCCATTGGGTGCAGGTAAAAGAGCAATTTAACCAATAAAATGCTCAGCAAAAAATAAATAAAAATAAATAAATCACAAGATAAAGATCCATAAATTAGTTTGTTAGTTTTTCTGTATGGTTGGTGCATGAATAAAGTCCTTATTTAACTACTCCATCAAAACAGAATATAATGTCATTATCTGTGCAAAATAAACAAAAATAAAAACCCTTTCCCCTAAAGTTTAAGGGAGCAATACAAAAATTTTAAATGACCAACTGCCTATAACACTTCCTTGAATAAGAGTTGGAGGTATACTTGTCTATGCACCAAAATCTACACACAACAAACTTTTTTTACTACTTGCCAAAGTCTCCCTTACCGAGCCGCACATGATCGGATGATAATTACTTAAGTTCTAAGTGCATTAAGAATTAGAAGGTTTTCTAAAATAAATAAAATGTATCAATAGAACATCCCCAGTAAAGCTGATTATGATAAAGCCATTTACACATAATGAGGTATAGTTATCAGTAACAGCTGCAGAAGCCATTAAAAATCATTGGCAAAATGGCTTCCCAGCTACCTGTCTGCAGTTTGTGGTGCCTGTAAGTATTTGTTAAGCCCTTCTGTGGACACTCAGAATTATGGGAGCCTCAAATCCCCAACTTCCAGTCCTGAATCCTCTTGCCCCAAATAGGAGGACTTCTGCACCGCCTTAATTTGCACCAATGCCAGCATGTACGTCTTATGTCATTTTGCGGGCTGTGAAGTCATTAATAATTTGTTGTTGGTATTTATTTAATTTGCACTTCTGTTATTTTCTCATTTTATGTTCTAACCCCTACGTACATCGCTGCGGGACCCTTATGGAGTCTTATAAATAAAAGATAATAAATAATTATAAAATACAGGCTCATTGTTAAGAAATTCAGACAGACCTACAGGTATGTAGTCATTAAGCTGTAGTACTAAAACACGAACACCAATAAGAAGTCACTGGATGCATCTTGTAGAGAAAGGACAGAATTGTACCTGTCAGTCCATTCTTGCTGGTGTTCAGTAAAGCGGCTCGTTTTATGCTCACGGCATGCCCTACTATCCTTGAGGTACATTCTTCGCTATCGTTGTCTTGAAAATGTATTCGCCTTGGCTGGAAACACTGCAGTCGACACAACCGAATATTGCTTAGGATCTCTGAGAGAGACAGTCTGTTTGTACAATGTTTATCGGAAGCATTGGTCCATGAGATATCGGGAGGGGAATGTGCAACTTGGGAAGAGCTTGAAAAACTAGACAACATTTCAGGGTCCAGCTGCTTTAGGATGGGATCATGTTCTGAGGATAACCGGTCCATTATAACCCTAAAACACAAGATATAAGAAAAAAAGAAGTTTACACAGGGGAAAAGGTAATTGGTTGCTCATATGATGTGATCCACATAGACAGATTTGGTTTGTCTTCATTGACAAATGGGCATTTTACCAAGAAAATTAATAATGTAACACCAGAAACCAGTAAAGCGTTTCATGATTTATTTTTAGAGTATAACCCAAACAAAACTAAACAAGCACAAGAAGGGTGTGCCCCTTTGCCAAACAAAAAACAATTTACCTTCCACCTCGGCCCAGACGTCTCCTTGCAAATCCTATACAGCGTCTGGGGACTGTGAGAGCGGTGAGGCAATGCTTATACCGAAGCCGAGCCAGTCCTGACAAACCAGGGTTTTCTAAAGGATCGTCAATTTGGTCCAAACGTGGCTACAGATACAAACAAACCAGTAAACCGTAAATATATTATTTTTTTTGAGAACTGGCAAAAGTTTGACCTTTACTGTCCTGGCACAAGGTATGGTCTTATTACCCGCTCAGCCTTATAACTACCATGCGGGCTCCGTGTTGTGTTGTACAATTGGCACTGGTGCCATTTAAAACCTCTGATCTGACCGGTACACGTGTTAACGGATCATTTAAAAAGGTTTTAAAACGCGTAGATCTCAATAAAACACTTTATCAATAAACCACTCATACCAAATAGTACAAATCTCTCTTCTATGCTAGTAGCTTGGGAGCTACTTACCTCCAGTTGCTTGCCTGAAACATTTGACAGGTCAAACTGAATGGTTGTCAACGTAACTGATTGGACAAACCACCCAATAAGCCGGCTAATACAAGCTGAAATAAGTATGTATATTTTACAAGCTCATGCCCATACAAGCGACCAGAACCATGGGAGTTACGGCCATCAGACTCTCATGTATAAGATGCATAGAATTTTCTAGACTTCTCTCAAGCCCAGATGCCATCCCCACCCCACAAAACCAGTTTTTACACTAGATAATGAAAATTCCTTAAGATTAATTAGAGCAGTATGTATCTAGTTCTCAGACTTCCTGCTGGCTGTGAAAGCTGCTTTTACTGGGTAACCAAACCTGCTCCAAACCTTCATGGCTTTTATGAGAAATTAAATAGTTAAACAAAATAAAAAAAATAATATATACATATAAAGTGATTTGGTCACATATATGCCTGCATGCATATAGTGTCTGTACAAGGCCTGACAATAATACACTTGACTTGGTTTAGCTTTTGGAAACATTCAACACACATTTGATATAAACCATTTACTAATCATCTACACTGAAACATGAAACAGAGGCGAGTCTTACGGCGTAATACTGGCATCCAGTTCTTCTCCTGAAGGCAAAAGGCCCATCGGGGTCGTTCTCTTCTTCTAGATCAGACACTGGAGAGGGTACCTGGAGAAGGGAAACAGGGGATTAACCCGGAGACTCTCCTCTCTTGAACCCTCTTCTTTGATGACAGTTTTAGGCCTAACCTGTGGAAACTCTTCATCGTCAGAGCTCTGGAAGTCATATTGTTTGATATCACTCTTGTTAATTACTGGCAATGGCTCTGAGGCTGGCTGAGGAGTCACAACCGGATCTGCTTTTGGCTTCTTTGGGTATTTCTTTTTTAGCCGGACGATTTCAAAAACTTCTTCTTTCACAGAGGGATGGTGAATATTCTGCAAGGGACATTTATAGGAATTACTACAATTGGGAAAACAAAAATCTATTGCTTGCTACAGAAGTAAAATGTTACCAGGCTCGGTACTGACCCGCTGAAATGGCGATACTGGCCTGGTGGCAGCTATTCAGCCGCCTGTCCTCCTCCAATAAAAGCAAATTAAAAAACCCACCAAAGAGAAAATAGATTGGGGCTCCCCAGTTGTTGTATGCTGCACAGTACAGATTATTTTTGCTGGTTTTGACCACAATTCATTTCCTTATTTTATACAACGTTATATGGATAAATGGATAAGGATAATAAGACTATGGACACCCATGTATCACACATTACAGAGGAGTCTGTTCAGGACATACCTTAGTTTTGCACTCAGGAGCTCTGTGATGTTTGCCGTTGTGAAGAGATGTTGGTATGGTGTGGGCCTCCTTCTCAACCTTTGAAACTTTAATTTCATTCAATATTTCGCCTCCAAAGTCACCCAGATTGTACCTTTCATAAAAAACAAAAATATATTAATAAAATAGTTACAGTAAAAGGGATGAGCTGCTGCCATCCTGCATTAATACAGAGGGCGGTATTAGACAGCACGGGTCTAAAGGATTATCATATGGCACAACTCAGTATCCTGATAATTGAGCATTATGTTTTACCTCTTCTCTACCACTTCCAGCGTTAAATGCAACAGTTCCCGCTTCGTCTTTTCTCTTCTTTTGATCATTTCCAATATGGTTATGGCTCGGCTGAACTCTCTTCTTAACTTTAACATTTTCTCATAAGAGGCCTCATCATTCTTGCGATTCTGCAGAAAGTACAGTAAGACCCATATTGATGCACATTCTCACCATGTACTACAGGAAGAGGAATAGGGAGCCCTGCATTACCTTACAGGTACATGTTACAGGTACATTGTGCTGGGACTTTACCTTTCGAGTTTGCATCTTTTCAGTTCTCCGCCGGAATGCAACATATGGGTCACTGTTTGTAGACCCGTCGCGCTTCTCTTGTTTAATTTGAGGGATGAGGGAGGGCCCCCTGCAGTTCTTACGTTTTCTTACCCAGTAGTCATACACAGATTTTATAAGGTAATCATCCTCATTTAGCAGCAACTTAGCTTCCTGAAGAGTCACAAGCTGCAAGAAATCACAAAGGATAGTATGAACATATTGCTACTGATATTTACATACACTTGTAAGTGTTCTAAGAATTATATATGAATGAGAATTCCGTCTCTACTATAGTACTCGGTCGTGTTATTAGAATGATATCATTACCGATGTAATGTATGTAAATTACTATTAGACTATAGGAGCAAATGGGCAGGGTCTGGGAATAGGCAGGAAATTATTACAGTCTCAGTACAGCGTTGCATAATAAGTTGCCATTATATAATTAATGATACCCACAAAGATTAAGACCTGTATGAAAAACACTGAACAAAGCCAATTACCAAGTAACTAATTAATCTGGCCTTCAATTATTCTGAAGTTCTAGGATGGTATTTCTATTTCTAAAAGGTGCAATTTGGATTTCCTTCACTGAGGAAAGGAGGCCTTTACTCACAAAATGCAAACACATTCCCGTTCCCTTCTCTATTACAGGACTTTTCAATTCTGAGAACACTTTATATGGATTTTCCCGCTGGATAGACAGACTAAAGCCGCACTACAGGCAGACTGTTTTACCCTTCTTGGAGCTCATCAGTAAAGGAGAAAAGTCTGCTGCTCAACATGTCTGTCTCTGACAGTATTCAATTTCTGAATTATCTCTATTGTGCCTGAGTAGCAGACCTTTATCTAACTCTAGCGACCCTAAACAGGTTTCATTAGTGTACGGTAGAGGTGGTACCTGGTGATGACCTCCTCTATAAACCTTAGTGCTGACTAAAAATCTTAGATTCTTACACGTTATGACTAAAATAAGACAAAGTACATAAATAAATACCTAATTTTTTCAGGTGTCCATAATACATGAAAACAATATTGCAAAGGGGAATACAGATCACATTTATTATTGATTCCATATAAAAGGTAAAGTATGTACTACACAATAATGGACGTACAATAACTTCTTTAATGCTAGTGGATTGTATCAATTGCCTGTAGTAAATAGGAAATGCACTTCTATACTGAGCTGGTAACGTATCCTGATCATTGGTCAGCCAGACGGCATGTGATAAAAGGCACAAATTAGCAGAGTCTGTGCTAGTTATAACTAGAGACGTGATCATGCATGCGCTTCATCTGATCCGTGCCGAAACCTCAAATAATCTCAGTGTATGGAGGTTCTGGATGAAATGTGTACCGTTATCCCACCATCCCCCCTTTTATTTAACATACCTAAGTTTTGGAATTATCAGCTACGTAGGCCGGCTTCTTTTTTTTTTTGTGGTTCATAATTTTGATTTAATGCCCAACTAGTAATACCCACCCCTGATGAACACATATTTGAAACTATGAACCTAAAGCTAGATGGCTCTGTGTTCTCATAAGGGACTCTCAATGGCGATGCTTATTCACAACTATAACACATTTGGAGATTTAAGGAGTTTTAATAGTCTATAGAACTGAACATTGATGACAAACATAAATAAAAATAAAACAACCTTATAAAATGACAGCTATCAACCAAACACAAGCATGTGCCTTCACGGACTCCTGCACTTTATAAAGTACTGTAGTGTAATCTATTTAGTGTGCCGGTACTACTGTCCAAATCTTTTCTCAAACAGCCTTCCAGCCTGGTTGTCGTTTGTCCAATGGAAATAAGTAAACAAGTTTGTTTCAACCAATTGTGGCATTGTGCCTTTATCAATCTCATTGGCCACCAGGTCGGGCACTTACAACAGATAATTTTTAAACTTATTTATTGATTATATATGTATAAAGGTGAATTATGAACAGCGTTAGGTCTTTTCTTTCTTTTTTTTTTTTTTTAAACCAATATGTTAAGGGGAGGGGGATAATGAAGGAAGGAAAAAGTAAAGGGAGGGAGGGAGAGGGTGGACGGGGAATACTGATCCACCACAAAATTAACCTTCACTAGATACACTTTAGATAAATTAAATTAGAGGCCAACATTACATATGGGGAAGATTCAATTATCAATTATTAAGTGTGAGCAAAAAAGAGCACAGCTATCATTACCGTAACTGACTGTTTTGCGAGTGTAACCATAGGGAATTTAAATCTCCCTCCCATAGATAACAACTGAACAGCATTGCTAAACATAACAGCTCTCAGTACGCTATTGGTTAATAGTTAACAATTGTCAAGAAGGAGTTAATGCCATTGAAGAGTGTGGGCAGTTTTGACTCTCTCTTTAATAGATATTGAATTGTTTAAAGAGGCTTCATATGTTTATTATATAGTATCCTGTGCACAACATATTTAGTAAAATAAATAAACAAACAGGGAGGACAAGAATATGTTGTTCTCTATGCACTATGCTCTCTCCCAGATCAGCGTTCTCCAAATCCCACAAGCAAGAGGTGGTGATGTAAAGAGGAAGTTGGTGCAAGAGAGACTAGAATGTATTAATGCAATAAGAAGCAAAGGAGAAACTGCTAAAACATCCTCTTTATCATACACAACATATGTGCAAGATGGAAACCTGTATCCCCTCATGAAGAATCCACTCCCAGCAACATCAATTGTTCTTTTAGGGAAAGGAATTTTAAAAAAAATGATAAACTGTCTATCAGACGTTGTGATCTCAGTACCTGATTGGAGCTCGCCTTTTCCAGCCTGTCAATCATTATCTCAAACTGCAGTGGTTTCAGTTCCATTTTCCTGTTGAGCCGGTTAAGCAAAGTCTCATCTTCAGAGTCCATATCATAATCTGGCTGCTCATTGTCTAGATTGAACGCTAAAAGTTAAGAATAACTAAAATTATTAACTGAATTATTATACCCCAAACACATGTCTGACTTCACATGAAAATGCATCACCATAAAAAAGAAAAAGTAGAATAATATATATTTTACACACACATATAAGTATGTGTATATATTCCCAGCACAAGGGAAGATCAACAACATTTACTTATATTGTTCTAGCAAATTCCGTAACGCTTTAGAATCGGGAACAAACACAGCAATAAACAATACTGGGTAATACAGACAGAGAGGTAAGAGGGTCCTGCACGCACACTTACAATCTGCAGGATTCACAATTACTCTTGCAAATTTAAATGACTCATATTGACAACTAGACAGCAGGGTATGCAAACACCATTCTTCATAAAAGTAGAAATGTGTTGTAGTATTATGAAGTAACACATTTACAACAAGCTGAACTGGTATAACCAGCCTCCAATACATGGACCAACAATGTTAACCTCAGAGAAACTGTTTAAGGACACTTAACCCTGTGTAAGCTTACAGATGTAATGACAGAACTGTCTTGCTAGCAGCTTTACAATGAGTAGTTGGTATAGGACAGCCCTACACACAATGAAAGGAGTGAGGGATCTGTGTGACACAACAAAGGAGAGGAGTCACTGTTACTACCAGCGTATCGAATATACCCAGTAACCACCTTTATAGATTAGTATGCTCAATGCGTTCTATGCGCTGCTCATTTATTTTTTTGGCCTGCATGCTGTGACAAGACTATTATCAGTCGGCAGATTTCAAGGGAGGGGGACGGGACATGGGAAACAGAGCCATGTTTATAGAAGAGCGCTCATTGAAGCTCGGCTTCCTGTCTTAGAGGGCAGGTGGTTCATCCAGTTCCAAGCAACAGATACAGCCTGTGTGATACATGGGATGCACTTTACCAGATAAACTTACGCTGAATGTGAATGAACTGCTTGGGCTGTTTAAATTCCCCTTTGTACAGGCGACTGTAGTAGAGAACATTGCTCTCGGCTTCAGGAACGGGAATGACCATGCTTTCTTTCTTTTCTCTAAAAACTTGCTGTGCCGAAATAGCTCGTTGTAAGTGATGTTCCTGCAAATAGAGAGAGATGCTGTAGAAATGGCAATGAAAGCAAGTGTATCATTAATGTATCCACAGTGGTGATAAAGCAAGAATCAGTACACATACATATATCACACACCTTTTATATGCGAGATAATAAACCTGAGAGAGAACTCATTGAATCACATAACTCTCCTGCACAATGCAAAATAATCAATCATTCTGAAACGGACATTAGACGCAGAACATGGCTGGCATTTACGTTATACATTCTCACATCATTCAAGCCCAGATATCATATACAGGCATCCCTGATGCCTAGCAAACCCTGGCACTCCTCCAGGTCAGACGCTGTACAAGAAAAACATGAGAGGGAGACCAACTGCTTGATTTCCACTCTGCAAATCTGGGATAGGTTGTGCCAAGCAGACAAGACCACAACACGCCTCTTGCTAGGTGGAATAAAACCCGTAAATAGCCAAAGGTGCTGGTGTCTGACAACAGAAGCGCATGAGCAGCTTCAACAAAATGGACCTTCAGTCTCGTGTTGCGGTCTGGATCTGCACTGCCACCCAGTCCAGCAGCCCTACCAGGGCAGGAACATCAGGTCTGAGAACTCAGGGAACCTGCTGCAGAACTTCTTTGGAAATCAAATTGTTGGTCACCTTCTTTTAAGGTCTGACATTTGAATGGCCCAACATTGAAAATGGCTACTAATAGTAGAGGTGAATGGTTTCTCATTGCTACAGGCAAAGAAGAATATATTACAATAATCAGGGTAAAGCCCTACCCATGAATTAATGTGATTAACAAAAAACAAGGTCTCCTGGAGCTTCAAAAACTCACGTCACAGTGAAGAGCCACCACTTGTATTAACATGAACAACCATTGATGAAGGCAGGACACACGCAAAGGCACCAGTTCCATTACAAAACACTGAAAATACAATGTACTAATATACCAATCTTCAACCAGTGCTAAACTATAGATTTCTTATTGTTTATTTGTATAGTGCCACAACGTTTTCCAGAGAATTATTGTGTCATTCACATCAGTCCCTGACCCATTGGAGCAGACAGTCTAAATACAGACACACTAGGGTCCAGTTATGTCATCGACCAATTAATCTACTAGTATGTTTTTGGACTGTGTGGGGAAACCTACGTAACCTTGGGAGAACATACAAGCTCTACACAGAGAAGGCCTTGGTCAGAACGGAACCCATGGCCCCAGCCCAGCGACGCAAAAACGTTAACCACTGTGCCACTATTACGTTCATATAATTCAGAAAAGCTGCCAAATAGGATTGCCACAGGAATACATAACCAGTAACTGTAAACCTGGGTACACACCTATGCAAATATTGTGCAGATCACACAATTCACAAACTTTTAAACAGATATTGCAAGAGTGTGTACACTCTTGATTTGCTTTTATAAACTTCCTAAACATCACGATCACGATGTCGGGCAAATGTGGAAGTTTGTACACACTCGCAATCCACAGCGGAGGCAGATATCTTATGAGAAATGGAGATCACAGATCGGAAGGTAAATTGTGTAGGCGTGTACACATGAATCGGCATGCTCATTAGGACTTTCAACCACTAGTTACATTGTTACAGAAGTCTGTAGTAAGATTGCATAGGTGTGTACCCAGCTTAATGCTAGGTACACACTACTGAATTTTCTGACCATCATCATCATCAATTTATATAGCGCCACTAATTCCGCAGCGCTGTACAGAGAACTCATTCACATCAGTCCCTGCCCCATTGGGGCTTGCAGTCTAAATTCCCTAACATACACACACACACACACTAGGGTCAATTTGTTAGCAGCCAATTAACTTACCAGTATGTTTTTGGAGTGTGGGAGGAAACCGGAGCACCCGGAGGAAACCCACGCAAATACGGGGAGAACATGAAAACTCCTCACAGATAAGGCCATCGTCAGGAATTGATCTCATGACCCCAGTGCTGTGAGGCAGAAGTGCTAACCACTAGGCCACCATGCTGCCAATGTGTTATTTACAACGATTTCACTTACAACTAAATTTCCAGTCTGCCGATTCATGTGTATACACTATACACCATTTACCTTCTGATCTGTGCTCTGCATATGGTCCCAAGAGCAGTGTAGTTGGTCATTCCTGTCACACTGATAACACACAAAATAAACTTTTGACTTTTTCACAATGTCATTATAAATTTTGTTAGCTTGTGACACACTAAATAATCAGTCTCAGAAAGAACAGATGAATTAATCCACCTATAGCACACTCTATATTTAACAACACAGTGACAGGTTCCTACTCTTTCTCTGTGCAGTCAGGCGAGTGTATACACACTGCAAGATCGGAAGGTGGTTAGAATGAGATTGTTATACAGAACGAGCAATCAAATGAAACGACGATCGATACTTTGGAACAACTGTTGTTCATTGTGCAAGTATACACGCTAACGCGTTACCGGCCAAACAGTCGGTGCTTGGCCCGATAATTGGATGAAATATCTATATAGTGCGTACCTATCCTAAGTGTAACAATTTTCACAGACAATTACATAGACCAAAAAGAGTAATGTTAGAGTCTGTCAGAGTTAAATGGGAGAAATTCCTAGAGGGAAATTCCTATATGATTAATGGTATTCCACAATATAAAACACAGCTCTCACTTATGAACAATTAACTTTTTGCAATTAGTATGCATATCAATTTGCAGAAAATATGCTGCAAACCTTCGCCATTAATCACTTAAAAAAGATGAAATGCCTGTTACAGCTATGATAAATGTTTATATATAAAACAGTTGTAGGTGGCGATCAGAGGTTCCTTAAGCACAAGATGGGGACAGTACATACACAACTAAGGGAACTCAATCTCCAACCACTAAGGGAAACAGCACCACTATTTATGAGATGATAGTTATGGCTTATATGGAATGTATTAAGGGACCATCAATACACAGATGGTTATAACAGGCTGCATAACTTGGCAAGACAATGTATTATACAAAGTTACCGGGAAAAGGTCTACAACATGTTCTTACATCTCTTCCTTCTTAAAAAAAAATAAACAAAACAAACAGAATGATATGGGGGAGCATATGGGTTCATTTTTGGAATTTCGACTTCGAAAGTGCCACCCATGCAGCCAGTGCTCAAAATACCAGCTTCATCCATTGGCGATGCTACACTACATAACATATGTATGGAGTAAAAATACCCCAGAGCCAACTACCCATGAGACCTGAACATTTACAGAAGATATATAAGGAATCTCCGGCGCTAATGGGTAGCACAATAAACATAAAAACACAAAATCAAATTGAACATCAATTGCAGCAAATCAATAGAGGGGGTGCAATCCTCTAACAAACAAACATATTAACCAAAAAGCAGATTGCGCATGAGATGTTCTATTGAAAATAATTGTATGTGGAAATAAGCAAGCAAATAGCTCAATGGGTAAATATATATATATATATATATATATATATATATATATATATATATATATATATATATATATATATATATATATATATATATATATACACATATATATATATACATATACACACACATACATATACACACACACACATGTTTACTCCGGCAATAGATGAATACAATACATAATGAAAATAAATAAAATATAACAACAGATAGAATACAAAATCACGTGATATATATCTATAGCTAATTGGAATCTATGTAGATGAAGATGTCAAAAGATGTCTCAACAAAGAGCCAGATTGCTAACATATAACGGATTGTCCAAATGACCATATGAGTAATAGCTCTGTATACGGGTATGGATGAGAGAACTTTGTTTCGCCAGATTCCGGCTATAAAATTAGATGACAAGTTCCCACAAATAGAGCGGTATATTCAAATATGTAGCTCCATAGTAGTAGCTGAAATACATTAGCAGTGGAGCAGTGCGCTGTTGGTGGTGTTCATTATGCCGATGTAATGAATCAGGCTTGTAAATAAATGTAACATCCAGATCTTACCCGTTAAGGGAGATACAGATCCAAATTCCCGTCCCACAGTTGATTGTAAAGATGTTCCTCTAAAGGACACAATATACGTAAGAGCCTCTGAAGACAATATATCAAATGTCTTCCCGATAGATGAGGCTCAATAGAGCTGATGCTCAATAGTAGGTGTTCCGTAGATAGGAAGATGACAAACAGTGACGCGTTTCGTCCGTCCAAGCGGACTTTTTCAAGCTTGAAAAAGTCCGCTTGGGCATCTTTACAATCAACTGTGTTTCAATCCGGACGGATTTAGGTGGTGCGCACCACAGAAGACACATTGTGGAGTCTCCGCTTGTCTGAACCGCTTGTGCGGCGGGACGTGAATTTGGATCTGTATCTCCCTTAACGGGTAAGATCTGGATGTTACATTTATTTACAAGCCTGATTCATTACATCGGCATAATGAACACCACCAACAGCGCACTGCTCCACTGCTAATGTATTTCAGCTACTACTATGGAGCTACATATTTGAATATACCGCTCTATTTGTGGGAACTTGTCATCTAATTTTATAGCCGGAAGCTGGCGAAACAAAGTTCTCTCATCCATACCCGTATACAGAGCTATTACTCATATGGTCATTTGGACAATCCGTTATATGTTAGCAATCTGGCTCTTTGTTGAGACATCTTTTGACATCTTCATCTACATAGATTCCAATTAGCTATAGATATATATCATGTGATTTTGGATTCTATCTGTTATTTACAGAAGATAACAAATATTCCTTTGATAGGCTGGCTCCTGAATTCTGCATATCTAAATAGAGAGTTATTAATGACAGTCACATTTTTCTGGGCTGAGCCAATATTAATCCCCAAGAGATGTCACCATCCCCTGGTGGCTCCAATCTGACAAACATTGGTTAATGGTTGCTTCCACTGGTTATACACTGGGTCCAAGGGTCCCATGGCACACTGCTCAGCTTGTTTGAAACTGGCCCAGTGGGAATTAGACAGTTTACGGCCGTCAGGAGTCCAGCAAATGGTGTGGCAGGGAAGTGAAAGTTTGTACTATTCAACAGCTGGGTGTACAACCATAGGATAGCTATCATTATCAGCAGTCATATGTGGACAGCACACACAACATTGATTTATACTTTGTTGAAAGTGACTGCATATAAAAACAAACAGGCAGATATAGTAATCAGGTATTTGTTTGTTTTTTATTGTAACAAAACAATAATAATTACAATAACAATAATATTATTATTATTATTATTATTATTATTATTATTATTAAGTCAGTATTATTTATACCTGCCATATTTCCCAGCAAAGCCTCGGGTCAGTCATCAATATCAAATGGGATTCTCACACAATGTTTCTAGGCACGAATGTATGCAAGTTACTTGTCTGAATTTTCAAACACAGCCGGGGGGGCAGCACAAGCAGGTACAGCCGGGGGGGCAGCACAAGCAGGTACAGCCGGGGGGGCAGCACAAGCAGGTACAGCCGGGGGGGGGGGCAGCACAAGCAGGTACAGCCGGGGGGGGCAGCACAAGCAGGTAGAGCCGGGGGGCCAGCACAAGCAGGTAGAGCCGGGGGGGGCAGCACAAGCAGGTACAGATGGGGGACAGCACAAGCAGGTACAGCCGGGGGACAGCACAAGCAGGTAAAAAGAGGAAGGAAAAATGCAAACTTGTAGTGCTTTTTAGGAGGTGTGTATACTTTTTTTTTAAACAAACTTCACAACTCTCTTACACGTAAAACCGCAAAGCAACTCCAGTGTAAGCAGTAACTATCCAGCTGATCTGCCATTATACACCCACTCAGTGTGACATCACTCGGATGGATACGCTCCACACTGGAATGTTTTAAAAGAATCCATAAGAATAAAACACATGTGGTTGAAAAATTCTCCATTCATTCCCAGTCTCAATCACTGGGTAATTAAGGTAATCATAAAGGCCATTGGTGTATATTAAGGATGTGTGCAGTATCATGTAACCAGTAGTGGCGTGCAATTACAATTCCCATCCCCCTCTTCTATTCCCCAGGGAAATCCCATCACAGATGTCAACTATAATCTATTTCTGGAGACAGTCTAACTGTATACTGAAAGACTTCTACCTGGAAATGTCCCTATCCTCAAAAAGGTACCTAACTGCACAATACAACTCCTCGTATCGAACATAGTGGATGCAATTCTCATTACATTTATTATCGGATCTCTCCCTCTCGATATAGATATTTATATGAACATAAATTAGTTACAGCAAAAATTGGCTTATAATATGTAATGGGAGATGTTGGTAATATCAAGGTCCATATAATCGTTACTATGCAGGGACACACTTGTCAACTATTGCCAATGTCAAAAGGCTTTTCAGATTTGTCAATGAAAATGTTTTTTCTAAGAATGACAAACTGCACTTTACAACTGCTATTCCCCTGCATATCAGACACATTACGCATTCTCATGAATTACATAACTAAGATCAGGAGACAATCTTTACAGGGAGATGAAAGTTCCCCCAGACAGCATTGGATGTGACATGCTTTTATGCACCCACTGAGCACTGGATATTAACGACTACTATACTCCCACTAGTGTAGGTTATATAAAATACATATCAAAAAACAAATATTTATAGAAGCAAAAGTGACCACTGTATAGATAAAAATTAGCAATAATCTGGTAATAGACAGAAATGAGAAATACCAATTTCAAATCTAGGGATCGGACTTGAAGCATACAGTTATTCCAGTCCTATCCTCCTACTACAGTTTATTAGCGGTTTGGCTGCTAGTTAAATAACCTTTTCTTAAATCCCAGCACGTTCCGGCTCCATCCCCCACTCTCACATGACAGCAGCGATAGCCTCGCAGAACAGGCAGCAATTTCAGCAGGAGATCAGTCACAAATGGCATCAACATTTGCCATTAAAATTTCAAAGTTTGTGTTATAAAATGTGTACACTGTTTTATGACTTCATTAAATCTAAATGACTTATTTTTTGCAACACATTAAACATCCATCTGTTAGTAGAACTATTTTCAAATGAAAAATGCAACATTGCATATTAGTCCCTGTAAAGGCACGGATTGCTTCAGCTTGTAGGTGAAATCTTCTATTAATTAGAACGAGGGAGGCGTACAGCAATCACTGCCAGGGACATCTGTCTTAATACCCTTTCATCCAAAGAAACCTAAACTGAAACCTTTTATGTTACTGCAGGCTTGTCTGTAAACCAGGCGATAGGGTGAAATAATGTTATTTAACTCTGTATCTTTTCAGTGGCATTCAGGTATTAACCAGAGTGTACAGCTTGCAGATTGGACAATACCGGTGAGAAATTGCGGCCTATACAAAATTAATTAAAGTAAACATCCTAAGCTTTATAATAGGATGTGTACAACACAAATCACAGGACCACATCAATCAGCTTGCAGCAAATTAGTAGTGCATCTTGGAACGCTTTCCCATCTGCTAATATAAAGGTTATAAAACACATACATTTTCAAAAGGAAGAATGTATGCTGCAAGAGAGAGCAAGACAATTAAAGAGAAGACATAAAGCTAAATTGTGCTTGGACTGTGCTGGCTGATTCATAGATATTCTTGTACTAGACAAATGGAAAATAAACAGTTTAATATTTGAAGCTTAAATGGACCATTACCTTTCTGAAAGCACAATGCTATACCAAGTAAAAATTAACGAAATGTTTACAAATTAACCTTGTACCAGAAATGCAAATACAGTAAAACAGTCAAGAATAAATTCGAAACCAGATGAAGCATGAAAATTCAATTCAATTAGTATTTAATTCATCACAACAAAATATACAACATATTTCTGCCATTTCAGGTAATATATTACAAAAGTTTAGCTGGTCTAAATTATCTGTCACAAAACAGAACCAAACTAAAATCACAATGTGCATCATTTAGAGAGTATTGGTGTCATTTAAATGATTGGAATGAGTCACAACATTCTCTGTTTGCACGGTTGTATTTTTGGTAGGAATATCTCTACATTGAGAGTTACATCGTTATTATTGTAGACTGACTCTCTCTCTCAGTCACAATGTCTTGTCACTTTTCACCGAGCTATCTTATTGTCAAATACTTCATAGTGCCGTTCATAGCTTTAATCAGGCTAATGGGAGTAAATGGAGCAAGAGAAATAACCAAGCCAAACTCGGCTAATGTGCAAGACGTTAGTACAGATCCAGAGACACTGATTCAAGACCAAGAAAAATTAACAATACACAAAAACCACTGATGTAACACTGATCAAAAGACACTAATGTATGTTTCAATGTCTGAAACATCAATAAAATCTGCAGCGTAACTAGCAAAAAGTAATTCTTTGACAAAGTGATTTTGATATAGCTCTTCTTTTCTGCCATAACACAGTGTCCCCATCACCTGCTCCCAGTGGAGGCAGCTGAGGTATGAGGCAGTGTGCATCTCATGCCTCAGTGATGTACACAACAAGTAACCTCCCCCATCTTTGGCATTGTTGACATTTCATATTATATAATGAAATATTAATGGATTTATCCATAAATTCCACACATCTCCACACAATACTGTACTGTCAAATATAGCACAAAAGCAATGCCAACACTTGTTCTTAATCACACAATGATTACCCCGCCCCCCCCTCATTTTCATAATTTGTAAAAGCACCTTTAACTTCAATTACAGCTCTGAGCTGCCTCTATCAGCCCTGCATGCCTAGAAACTGCAATTATCACCCATTCACCTTTGCAATATTGCTTGTGTTATATCTGGTTTGATGGGGACCATTGGTGAACAGCAATTTGCAAATCATTCTACAGACCCACAGTGGGACCGAGGTCCAGGATTTGACTAGGACACTATAGGACATTTTATTTATTTATTTGTGGCGTTTGCTGTATACTCTGGGTGATTGTCCTACTGCAATACAAATCTTCTCTCAGGTCCCAAGTCTTTTACAGACTGCAGCAGGTTGTCCTCCAAAATTGTCTGCATCCTGCTCCATCCATCTTACATGCCCTAAATAGGAGGAGCATCCTCACAGCATTATGTTCCCACCATCGTGTTAGACTTGAGGCAAACATCTATCACAGAGGTAAAAAAAATTCAATTTCGGTCTCATCAAACTCACTTGTTAGGTGGATTTCTCTACATGGTTTCTGGCAAACTCCAAGTCAGATTTCATGCAGTTTCAACAATGGTTTTGTTTTTCCACCCTCCCATTAAAATGCAGATTTGTGAAGTGTCCAAACTATTGTTGCCCCATGGTTTCTGCCACAAAAGATTACAACTCTGTCATAGTTTTGAGATGGTCACAAAGAGACATATGACAAGTGCCTCTCACATGGATGCTCAGTTTTGGAGAATGCACAATTGTAGACAAATTCACAGTTGTGGCCTATTGTCTCAATTTCTTTATGATGGCTTGGGCAGTGCTTTCAGATCTTATAACCTTCCCTTGATTGACACTTTCCAAAAACCTTTTCACTTAGATTTGCGTTGAATGATCTCCGATTTTCATGATGAAGCTTTTGTTTGAAAATGCACAAAACAACTGTGAGATCTCTCACAGATTGGCGTATATTTTAAAAACCAATACTTTCAATTGATCAATTAAATGTGGCCGCTGAAGCCAACTACATTGCACCACTGGTTATTTACGTACATATCAGAAAAAAGGGGATTATGTAATAATTTATTGTCTGATTTTTCATTTGTAGTGAAGATTAAACATGAAATTTTTTACAATAATCAGTGGTATAAAATCCTAAAATACATCAATTTTGACTGTGAGCGAAGTAAAAAGTTAAAAACAACAAGGGGGTGGATACATTTTATAGCCAGTTTAAATTAGTTCCTAGTGAATTGATGGTTTGATTATTTGTTAAGCACAGAGAGGACCTCTTGCCTGCAACATTCCTTCACTTTTACCTACAGAAGATATATTTCCAATACACCAGGGGTCCAACATTCACGACCAATCAGCACCTATGTCCTCAATGCACCTTTATTAATTTAGACTGTTACCATATCTATTTATTGTTTTGGATTTCTTCAGTCATACATTTCCATATCTAATAGGCCTAAGAGATAGATATCTAATGTGTTAAAAAAAAAAAAGAAATAAAACGCAATATTCCTTGCATTTATAGACACCTTCCGCACAGTCACTGAATTCCGGATACATGAGCACAGCACTGACCATCACAAAGGAGTAAACCAGACATAGGACTTGTGTCAACACACTATTAACACAATGAAAACTGCTGGCTTCCTCCTTTGGGACTATGTGTTCCTTATACATTCATGTATAGATCCACCTACATGACTAAAGTTCAACCATCCGTTTAACATGATTTTAGTTATGTGCCATCCCAGGTTGAATTAACATTTTGTTTGAATAAATTATGATACATATATGTATATTTCTACATCTGACTATTTTTAATTCTCCCCTATAGTTTTTTCATGCGCATAAATACTAACACCTGCACACAAGATGGCTACTATCACACAGACATGTATAGTTGAATACAAAAACTATACAGATGTAACAAACATTAATTTAAATATACAAGTTTTGTTATATTGCGGTCATCTCTTTGGATGAAACATATATGTCTGCCACTATAAAGCTCAGTCTCTCAGCTGGAACACATCTGTTTTATCACGCAAGCTGGTTCCACATTGTATCACTGTGTCAGAGGTCGGACTTATGCGACTGTGGTTGCCATGGTAGTGACATGACAGCAAACTGTAAATAGTAACTCAAAGAAAAAAAAAATAGTTAAGGAAAAAAGACCCCCATAATGTAAACCCGAGATTTATGTAATACAAAAAAAATAAAAAACATACACTTTTTTTAATGGAATTGTAGCTTTAGTTACTGTAAAGCCAAAATATTTTTTTTCTCCTCTGTGAAAACATGCAGTCCCTTCTGTCAAATCACTTTTAGGTACCACCAATATAAATCGGATGTAATAATAAAAAGTTACATAAAGTGGAATTAATCAAAATCAATGTAATCTGTAGAAAACCCAAAAACTCATTTGTGGTTACTGCTGCTCAATAAACCAATAAGAGAAATTGCAGCTGTGCTTGTCGGGAAGCCAGGAATACATTGTGCTGTGTGCAAATGACCTTTCAGGCAGCTAAGAGACTAATTGAGAAAGTCTAAATTAGCATTTTTTTTTTACTAATGAATACAAATCCCAAGGCAAGGAGACCCTGCAGGCTAACACATACAAAGGGTAGCTAAGAGTCAGGTCTATTTCACATCTCTCAGCAGCATCACCCATGGAGGGGGAGGCACACTTTTATAACGAATAATGAGAATCTGACTGATTGCAGTACCAAATAGAGCACTGGCCAATAACTAGATGGTTATATGTACAAAAATGCCTTCCTGTTTTCAGATAAATAGTGATTATTTTATTTTGACACATAAATAAAATACACTACATAAAATTTGTTCATAAGCATTTCAAAATAAAGTTTAAAAATACATAGACATGCCTATATATCCATACCCTTCCCTTAGGTAGAGGGGTGGAAAGAACATAAGTCATACAGCAGGAAAAACACAGAATATAACAAAGGAGAGCCTTTATATAAAGCAGGGGTGTAAAAACACCAAGAGCCTGGTTACCCATAATTAGGGTGCCGATAACCAGCTGCAAGCCCGTTTCTCCAACACAGACTTATTTGGGACACAGTGATGTTTTCCTCTTTGCAGTTTAACACTTTGTGGCAACCCTGCTCCCTGCACAGATGGTCTGTAAGGTTTACATGGCAGGAGCAGATCTGCAGGCACAGCTGTAAAATAAGAGTTCGGGAACACACGCTGCTGAAGCAACTTTGTCTGTTTGCCTTGAGCACTGTACTGTTTGGACGGAGGGCCAAGGTGGATACATGGTATGAGACTGCTTTCTCTCCTGGTGATAACCATGAGCAAAATTAAAACAATGTTAACAAGTATAGTGATGAAACAACAACATTTGTATTACTTTGGACTGCACAGCTTCCGGTTGCCCTGGTGGCTAGGACAGAGGCGTGCTTTAATTTAGAATATCCAGGCTCTAACTACATAGCATTCACAAGAGCCTTGCTTCACTATCCCACAGTGACTTCCAGCCCAGGATAACTTTCACTGCAGCTGTAAACTTGCATTCACTCATCCCTGACTTCAGCCTAGAGCTCCGTACAGAGCCAAGAGCATTCATTCAATGGATGCAAGCATGTAGTCACCACAGATATCCCAGGACCAGTGTCACTGTGGGATGGTGATGCAAAGAGTAGCTATATCAAGTCTCCTGCAAGTGCCCAGTACTACATGTACAGGAAGGCAAATGGGCTGGGCACATGCTAGGCACCACAGGTGGTTAAACATGCTAGGCATCTACAGAGCATCACCACTAACTGGACTGAGCACATTCATCTAACCACTTAGGTACTTTGCATTAAAGAACATATCCACATTCAACAACGTTGTTTCTATCATATTAGGCCCAAGCATACATATTTTCCCTATACTAAATTGTATCTGGGAGCATTAGACGATACAGCCATATGCCTGGTCTAAAACTGTTTAATTTGGTTCTGTCTGGTCAAACCCCAACCCCAACCCCTCCCATTTCAAAATTATTTTTTATGTTCCTTTTTATGCAGCAGTTAGCTGTGTGCAATCATTACTAGCTGCTCCAGCTATGCTTCAGGCAGATGGAGAGATAGATACAATCATTGCACATAGCCGTGTGACGTCACTGCATGCTACCATCACCAACATGACTGCGTTTTGATAAGACACAGCCAGAAAACTGGAATTTGCAACTCGCAGGCCTTACAAATTAGGATATTTCTGGAGTGATAATAATTTAACTAAAAAAAACAACAAAACAAGACATTTATTAAGAAAATATTAGATTTATTACAATTGTTATTTAAACAAGGAATTATCTTTTAAAATTAAGGCTATGCTAAGTAGATCAACAGTGACGGAGGGGGGCACATCATGGGAGAAACTTTAATGCAGATACACCTCACACCTGTAAAGCTCCCCTTCCACAAAAATAATGCTTTAAAAAGGGGATTTTTTTTTTATTTTAGTGT
The DNA here is from genome assembly GCF_038048845.1 of Mixophyes fleayi. Lineage (NCBI taxonomy): Eukaryota > Metazoa > Chordata > Amphibia > Anura > Limnodynastidae > Mixophyes > Mixophyes fleayi. The sequence continues at coordinate 137,778,171 of NC_134408.1, forward strand.
CTATGTGGATGGGCTATATCTTACAGTCCCCGTAAAGGACCAGTAATCATACTGCAAGTTTGAAAGGGAAAGAAATTATCCTGTACAACTTTAACACTGACTTAATAGCAAGGTGAAAAATGCATTTAAAGCAAAATAATATTTTATATGCTCAGCCGATCTATGTGTGTATATATATATATATATATATATATATATATATATATATATATATATATATATATATATATATATATATATATATATTTTAACATATAGAATAGGGTTAATAATGTTATATAGAATTAATGAAGCAGTTGGGCCAATATAAAAAAAGTGTTAACTATGGTATGATGATGTAAAAATAGAAAGTTAACTATAGCAGTATCTCAAGTTTTAGATGGCGTACCTCTGATAATGTCAATGGGTATTTTGTCATCGTGAATTTATCACAGACACGAGAAAAAAAAACAAAAAAAAACAAGTTCAGTAATATTAGTAAAGAGTAAAATGCAGTATACTGAAAATAATATGGTATAGTTGATTTAACTATACAACATAAAGGTCTGCATGATGTGACAGATTGAGAAAAACTGCTATACAATACAATGCTGCAATTAGATCAGGTTATTTATCTATTAAAGTATGTGATTTAGGGATGTGGGAATGACTTTCACAGATAAATGGCAAAATCTGAATGATCTCCTGAATCAACAGAACTGTCCCGACTTCATTGTCACATCAAGATTTACCTGAGCAGGCTGAGGTGTGAAAGGGTTCATTAAAAGACCACCTACTGTCTAAAAATGTTTTATCTCCCACTAACATACATCTCATACTTATTATTAACTACCTTCTTTTACCACCACTAATACTTGGTTCTAAAGCTGACACTTTGAGGAAGTCTTCAGTTACTCCCTGACTTATTAAACATAAAAAGATCAACAGAATTTAATCAGCGCTATTATTAACTAAACAATTATGTGCCTTACCAACACGTGACTCCTCTAACACCACAAAGATAGGCTGTAATTAATTGGTGTTTAACATGTCAAGGAAAGTCACAATGCTTATAAGTATCTAAAAAAGGATAACAAAAAACATACAGAAATACAAATAAAAGTTTCTTAAAATAAACACAACATAACCGAAAACTCATGAGGTCAAAAACAATATAAGGTCACTGAAAGAACAGTGTGGTATACTGATCGGTTTAACGATTGGCTGTAATGGTCCTTTTTACACACACTTTTCTAATGATGAATGCTAAATAGAATATCACTCTTAAATAGCAAGAGATTTAATAATAATCCAATTAAACAAATCATGAATTTACACACAGAGGCATATGAAACATCATTATGAATTATATATGATTTTGGAAGATATGTAATTTCTCTATATCTCTATTTATAGTGGATACAAATCTTGTAGCTTCTTTCACGGATTACAAATATATACTGCTGTCTTCCCAAATATGGAGTATATAAATAAATGGAGGGGGGGGGAGGGGGTTGTTATGACAGTTTCTGCATGTAAATGATGAATGACACTTGACTTCATGATTTCAGCAGTAAATGCTGTGCATCCAAAAATAGATACATAAAATTCTTATTGAGTACATTTAACATGGAAATAAAGCCCTGCTGAAATTATTCACTGCGTTGCTAAAACTATGTACGCATGTTTAAAAGGGGTTATGCACTTTTAGCCAACTACTTTCCTTCTCATTGCGACAGACAATTTCTTTCCAGTCACCTGTGTCTACTACGCTTTACACATGGAATCAGGAGGAGTTTGCATTCAAGTTATTATTATTTATAAGGTGCCACATATTCCGTAGCACTGCATACAGAAACAAGTAAAAAATACATGAGGTAACACACGTAAGCAGCACAGATGAGTGTATGGGGACTCGCAAAGAAAGCAGCAAAAGACAAGACAAGACATTGGGGGGAGTCAGGCAGTAGACAGACATGGTACAATAGGTAGAGAAGACCATATCCACAAGAGCTTACATTCTAGGGGACATGAACATCATATAGCACTGTGCAGGTTTACAGACAAATATAGATTAAAATTCACAAGAAATGGCTACAATCTGCTTGTCAGCCAGTTGGCCCTCTCTTCCTTTAATGCTAGTACAGCCCAACCAGTTTTTCAATATTATTTGGTCTCAGAAGCAAATGACCAAGGGAAGAAAACAACTTAGTTTCCACCAAGCAACAAATGACAAAAAGTCTCAACACTACAAAAGAATAAGATATAATTGTAGCATATCGCTGTTGTGAAATTATGAACATCTAAACATACAAATTATTGTTTAAAATAAATAATAACAAATTGTAATATTTTTATTTCGTTTAAAGTCACACACAAAAAAAAATATGCTTTTCCTTTCCAGCTTTGGTTTTAAAGAGTCATCTTGTTTTTATTAGCCTTAGGCACAATAAGATCATATTCTACACTAAGCCATCTGTATTTTCCACAAGCTTTGAATGATAAAGCTCTAAGTGTTCTACGCACGGTTAGGGTGACTGCATTTTATCCTTTCACTTTCGGTCTGCCTGCTGCAGCAATACTTTGTGTAAGTAATCAGGAAGGACTGCCACAGGTTCTTGGGAAAATAACATCACTTATTTTTTCAAACACATATATATTAACTCTTAGGGGCATATTCAATTCCGATCTGAGGTACTGCCGGTAATCCGCGGTACTGTCGGTAATACGGTACCGCAATAACGCGGATTTTCGTACGCAGCCCTATGGGCTGCGAACGAAAATCCACGTTATTGCGGTACCGCGGATTAGGTTCACGCCCGTTCTGGCGCGATCCCGCGGATCGGAATTGAATATGCCCCTTAGAGCTGTCCAGGGAACATATGACCAAAATGCTGAAAGAAAAAAAACTTACTGTAGTAATATACAGTATACACACACCACATAGATATTGAATATAAAGAATAATCAAAATCCACTGAGGTGTGGGAGGGGGATATAAAAATTGAAATTAAAGAGGGCAACAACAAAACCTGGAAGATGGAAGTGAGACACTATTAATATGGCATACACATCATGGTTTGACTTGGAATGAGGCAAGACCTCATAAGGCCTTGTTGAGAGGTAAAAGTATAGACCATAATGTGTAGGTCATAAATAAAACGTGTGATTTTTCTCTCATCTGACAAGTCTGGTGAGTGCCCTTTTTCTGTATGCTGTTCTTGGATGTCTTGGGACTCTGAGGAGCTCCCCAACAATTATTTCATTTGGAGAATGTTTTCTTGGAACACATTAGACTCCTTAATACCAACCGAGCATTGTTTAAATGCCTCAGCCTACCTGAGTATTGTTGCTGACCATGTGCATCCCTTTTTGGCCACAGTCTACTGATCTTCTAATAGCTACTTCCAAACATAATGCATCATCTCACAAAGCAAGTCTCCAGCTGGTTCCACAAACATGACAATGAGTTATGTGTACTCTAATTGCCTCCAGTCACCTGGGGGTATATTTTCTAAACTGTGGGTTTGAAAAAGTGGAGATGTTGCCTATAGCAACCAATCAGATTCTAGCTGTCATTTTGTAGCATGTACTAAATAAATGATAGCTAGAATCTGATTGGTTGCTATAGGCAACAACTCCATTTTTTTTTTTTCAAACCTGCAGTTCAGAAATATACCCCCTGATCTCAATCAAATAGAGCACCTTTGGGATGTAATGAACAGGAGTTTTGCTACATGGATGTGCAGTTGACAAATCTGCTGAAATAGCCTGATGCTACCATGTCAAAATGGATCAGAATCTCTAAGGAATGTTTCCAGCACCCTGTGGAACCCATGACAAAAAAATTCAGGCTGTTCTTGGGGCAAACAGGGAGGAAGTTCTAACCAGTACTATCATCATCATTTATTTATATAGCGCCAACATATTCCGTAGCGCCTTACAATTGAAGACAAACATAGTAAACTAATAAACAAACTGGGTAAAACAGATAAAGAGGTGAGAAGGCTGCTCACAAGCTTACAGTCTATGGGACTAGAAAGATTTACCTAATAAAGTGGCCACTGAGGGGGGAATTCAATTGGCTGCGTTACTGCCTAAAGTAACGCGAACTGCGCACTATTACCAATATTATGGTAATAGTGCGCGGAATTGCTGTTAATACGGTAATTGCAATGCCGGCTTTTTGCTTGCGGCTCTCGGAGCCGCATGCAGAAAGCCGGGTTAAATTTACCATATTAATGGAAATACACTTTCTGTGGCGGTATTCGGAGGAGAATTGAATTCCCCCGAGTGCATAGGTTTATCATAAAATCAAGCATACAGCCATTCAATCTCCACAGTCAAACATTAGCAGTAGAATGAATCATACTGAAGAGCTCAATGACTTTTAATGTGGCACTGTCACTTTCAAACAAGTCACTTCATCAAAGTCCTGCCCTGGTCAATTGCAAGTGCTGTTAGTGTGACGTGAAAACATTGAGGAGCAGCAGCAGCTCAGCCGCAATAGGCCATAGAAGTTTACAGAAAGAGACTATGGAGCGCTGAAACGTGTAAAACCTCTCTGACTTCTGTTCCAACGCTCACTACCAAGTCCCAAACTTGCTCTGGCAGCAAGGTCAGCACAAGAACTGTTCATAGGGAGCCTCACAGATTGGGCTTCCACAGGCGAACAGCTACACACAAGCCTCATCACCATGTGCAATACCAAACATTGACTGGAGTGATGTAAACCACTCCACCATTGGACTCAGCAGCTGTAGAAATGCGTTCTCTGGAGCGACGACTCACATACAAAGTTTGGTGGAGGAGGAATAAAAATCTGTAACCATTTTGTCATGATTTGGTCTTGTCCCTTTAATTCCAGTGAAAGGGAAAACTTAGTGCTACAGAATACACTGACATTGAAGAAAACTGTGTGCTTCTATTTTTGTGGCAAATGTTTGGGCATAACAATGCCCCCGTGCAGAAAGCCTAACATAAAAATAAACGGTTTCCCAAGTTTAGGGAGGTAAAAGTTGATATGCCTTCAATGAGCCCTTACTAAACACCATTGGACACCTGTAGGATGAACTGGAACACCCACTGCAAGCCAGGTCTCATCAGCCAACATCAGTGCCCAACCTCACTAATGTTCTTGTGGCTGAATGAACGCGAACCCCAGCACCCATGTTGCAAAAACTAGTGGACAGTCGTCTCAGAAGAGACAAAACTTTTATATCAGCAAAGGGGGGGGGGGGGACCAACTTGTAATAAAGGGCCAGACTACGGGTTAATGGACAACCAGCTTAAGCTCTAAACTCAAGCATTGCTGGGTAACCCACAATTTCAAACTAATAATGATGGGGGAAATGTCAAAATATGCTGAGGAAACACAACGTTCTTTGCCCTGTACACATTTTGATGTTGATCTATTTAAAATCATTAGGAAAGTGTGGGCAGCACGGTGGCTAAGTGGTTAGCACTTCTGCCTCACAGCACCGGGGTCATGAGTTCAATTCCCGACCATGGCCTTATCTGTGTGGAGTTTGTATGTTCTCCCTGTGTTTGTGTGGGTTTCCTCCGGGTGCTCCGGTTTCCTCCCACTCTCCAAAAACATACTGGTAGGTTAATTGGCTGCTATTAAATTACCCTTAGTCTCTATCGGTCTGTGTGTGTATGTTAGGGAATTTAGACTGTAAGCTCTATTAGGGCAGGGACTGATTTGAGTGAGTTCTATGTACAGCACTGCGGAATTAGTGGCGCTATATAAATAGTTGATGATGGTGAATTAATGCAAATCATTCCAGCTCATGTATAAACCAAATGTTCAGGTATATGAAAATTCCACTGTGGAACACTCACAAGATAAGCCTCAAAAGATAATTACACCTACCCTGTGTTCCCACTGACCAACAGACCACTACAGAATAAGGCAGCTCCCTAGACATTGGTAGAATAAATCAGTGGAGACTAAAGTTACAAATGAAATCAACATCAATACATTAGGTTTAAAATCAATTTAGCTTCTTGTGATGTTTCCCTTATTTATCCACAGAAGTAACTTGTCATCTAAGCACAGTGGAGACAGCCATTTATTGGGCTGAATATTTGGCCTGACAATTTACTAAAAGCTAATGACATCCCTGAAGGAGGCAGCACAGAGTATCTCAATGATGTGTAAAGAAGGAACAGATTTATAAACCTCTTGACAAGGAAAACACATTACAGTTATACCTCCACGACAACCCCACGAACGCAGGGCGCCAGGCTGCCAAAATACTGTGCCATGGCACCTAAGTCCAAGGAAGCTATGCCCTGATGCCGTCTCATACTGAGGACTTCTCTGACAGGCGAAAGTCGTCTAATTGACACCTCATAATGTTGTGCACACGGCCAAGCAGTCTGGAGTGCAAAATATAAACATACGGAGAGCACATATCAGTTCCTCTCTAATCAAGCGGTGGCACTGAGTAGTTTGATGATTAGGGTTACAGAATGGCATTAATGATAAAGGGGACATAATGATAGAGATTAGAAGAGGATGACGACAGTGGGGACAATGGGATGGAGAAGGGAACTGAGTGGACGATGATGGGGAGGAGATGGGGAAAATGGGTTTGAGAAATGAGAGGAAGATTAGAGAAAGAACTTGAGGGGGGAGGATAAATGTGTGAGATTAAGAAGAGTATTGAGGTGAAGATGGAAGGGGATTGAGAATGGTTATAATATGGACTAAAGGGTGTGAGTAATGTCTGCAAGAGGGGTGAGCTGTACATAAAGAGGGTGGGGGCTATGTGTCTGGTCTGCTATTTATTAGAGAATCCCATATAAAATGATTTTTTAAAATTGCCGGAGTCCAAGAGAAAAAAAAAATCTAAAATAAAAAAATAAACATTGGTTGAGCCCTGCTCCAAGCTTGAAAAGTGCATTGGATAAAAAAGTACTGGTGAATACACTGGAGATATTTCTTAAAATAATGTACACTTCAGGATGCCATTTTGAATAGCTTTTTATGTTTTTAGGACTTTTATTGTGATTTTCTAATACTACTTGTATATAAACAGAGATAAGGATAGGGGGAAGGGGGTTATTGATGGCAGTATTATAGGATCTGGAGTTGCATCAAAACATTCACAAGTAAATCTCTCTAAATACACCTTTAATAAGAATCTATGTACACATGGAGAGGTCATAACCTCTTTGTTTGCTTTTGGGTCATCTTGATACCTGCTTACAACTAAGAATTATCAGCTACTGTATTGACTAAGGCTGGGTACACACTACAAAAAATTTCTCCAGATGTGTTATCTATAACGATTTTACCAACGACTGATAAAATTGAAGAAAAAAAAAAGAAGTCCCGATCAGCATGCCGATTCCCGTGTAATACTATACACTCCATAGAGATCTAAAGCTGGGTACACACTACAGGATTTTCCTCCAATAATTGGACAAATCAGCCAACATCCTACTGTTTGGTCAGATATCGTGTGAGTCTGTATAGCGACACAATGATCTAAAGTCGTCACAAAGTGCCGATCATCATTTAATTTGGTTGGTCGTACTGTTTAATATTTTCCGATCAATCACCTAACGATCATAATGTGTATGTACTCATGCTGACGATCACCATAGAGTTTACAGAGTTGGGCTCTTTTCAGCCGATGTTAGCACTGAATGTCAGAGTGAATAAATGTAGAGAGTGCTGTAGAAGGAATAATTCATTTGTTCGTTCTGAGACAGAATATTTCGTTTCAGAGTCACAGATGCTAATGAAATTCGTTAGAACATGTGGATAATTATAACAAGGCAGTTTTAATCAGTGTGACAATGTGACAGTAGTGAATGAATGAATGAATATTATGCTGTCATTCTCCGGACTAGAGGACCAGATAAAGGACCAGATGAGAAGCACAGATCTGAAGGTAAATCGTGTCAGTGTGTATACATGAATCGCCAGACTGATCGGACCTTCAGTCGTAGGTAGAATCGCTTGAGATAGCACGTCGATCGGAAAAATTTGTCATTGTGTACCTAGCTTAAGGACACTACCGGTCATGATTGCATACACACTGCAGAATTGGAACAACGTTGTTCCATTGTTGAATGAGATTTCTTAGTTTGGTTTAAAAATCAAATGGAACAATATGATGAGCTTTGGAACGAGTCGCTCATCGTTGCAGCACACATGCTAATGCGATATTGGGCCGAACAGTCGTTTATCGTGTGAATGGCCCGATAATCAGCTGAACACCCTGTATTGTGTACCCAGCCTACGCAAGACTTGTTGATGCCATGAAGTGCAAATCATCTCATCCATAAGCATCCCCCCCAGTATGTGGGGGATATTAACTGTGACCTTTATTCTGAGTGGAATACTTCTCTTATGTATATGAAAATCATAAAATCTAAGTACTGGTCAACTTTAACAGATGTCCATCTTGATACCTGTTAAAAACTAGGAATTAGCAGCTACTGCCCTGGCTATGCAAAATTATGTCATCAATGAAAGTCGTCCCAGTATTAGGACAAAATAGGTTTAAAAACGGATGAAATGTAAGATGTTGTTTGTATCTAGTTAATTGCCATCTTGTGCTTTGACAACCGTGTCTACACTTCAACTTGCCCAAACAAGGCCTAAGAAGACAGCAACCGAGCCTAAATGTTATATTTATACATTGGTCGGTACTCTGCCTTAAACAAGCGCTGTTCCTGGTTACCGATAGTAATTTATATTTATTATGATAATAAAGTTCTTCGTAAAGACAGGTTTACCCAAAGATCAGTTGGTGTTTGAGGTTCTTGCACCTAACCCACCCAAAAAGAACACAGTCTCCATATCCTCAGTAACACCAGGAATGTTCTGATTAAAAGAGTTATGCCCAATAAATTAGTTAGTAGATCAACAGAAAGTTGATACCATGTTACAAAATTTGGGCATCCCTGTCTAACATCATGGAGTCCAAAAGGATTTTGGATTTTTTATGATCAAAGGAAAATACACGAATGTCAAATACAAATGCCCCTCTAAAATGTTTTCTTGGTTGCAAACAGAAAACACCTTGTTTTAATACTTGGTAGAAGCACCTTAACTGCAATTTCAGCGGTGCGTCTGTTTGGGCCAGTCTAGACACCACTCTGTATCCATTGTTCTTAGTTGCGTAGCATTTTCAAGTCATTCCACAAATTTTCAGTGGTGCCGACATCTGCGTTCCTCCAGGACATTGATTTTTTTTTTCTACTTAAGGCACTGAAATTTGTCTCTTATTGTATGTGTTGGATCAATGTATATTATTCTAGCAGGCTCTAGGTATCTTGCAGACTGCCCACAAATTTCCACCAAGATTTGGCTTGCTCCCTCAATTGTGTCCGCTATTTTGACAATATTTCCAGGTCTACCATCACCATATTTAAAAGGAGAGTTTGTGTTTTGGGATGATACGCAGTGTTAGTCTATCGCCAAACTTAGCACCTAGAATTGAGGATATAAAGTAAAATCTGGGTCTCATCAGACCATAAATTCTAACTCCACTTGCCATATGGGTCTCCTAGATTATTTCTGGAAAATTCTACGCAAGATCTCACAATCCAGTTGTCATTTGGTTAACCCTTTAACTGCTACTGCTGAATGGAAGCGCAGAGTACGAGATTCAGCAAGGGGCCTGGGTGAGTTTTGATCATAGGGTGAACCGGGCAGAGGAAAAAGCAGCGATTCTTACTCAGTCAGCCTACAGAGTAGGACCAACAAGCACAGCATACAGGCAAGTACTCCTGAGGGGGAGAACAGGTGGCAGACACAATTTTCTTTCAAGTGGTGCCCAAATAGTTACAAATACAATCATTTTTATACATTTGACATAACAGAGTATTTTGTGCTGGGCAGTGGTAACAAGAATTCCCAAATATATCATTTTGATTCTATTATGCAACAAAATAAAATGCAGTAAATGCCAAAGTTGGGTATGCAATTTTTAATGCCACTGTATATAGAGGGCATGTGACAATATGCGGCAGACATAGGGCTATAATACCAGCATAGGGCTATGTTTCTTATGTTATATATACTGGGAATGGAAAGTTTTAGCGTGTACACACTACCACGTTTGCCCCCATATCTTTCCATCATTGATCGTGATTTTTAGGAATTTTGCACCTGCAAGTTTCCAGTCTCCTGACTGGAGCACATGCACCCAAGTCTCAGTCTAAACAACTCGCATTTGCATCTTCCTTCGTTAAACCTCTTCAATTGTAAAGGGGCCACAAGCAGCAATAATTGCAAGAAGATGTGACCCAATCTACATTTGGTGGTAACCGTAACTAGTGCATTGTGGGCATGCACAGAAGTAAAAAGGCATATTATATGCAGACAACAAGAGTTGCGTCCAACTCTACAAGAGTCCTGCAATGTTAAAAATATTTCATATGATGTTTTGGTCCCTAAGGGTGTTCGGTCTTGTAGAAAACTTACCTACTTGTCATGCAATCCATTTGGGTTCTAGATCTTCGAGTAACAAAAGCTTTGGTTCCACCACACACTTACTGTTTTTATAGATTTTGCAAATAGATGTCCAAAAAATAACCTTAAGAACAGCATGTTCGGTACACTCAGCTATAACTAACAAATAAGGTCTGAGAATCTGTCTGTGTAGCAGGTGCGATCGGACGAGGTGTTATAATAGAACCAGAGATTCCATATATAGGTAAAATGTATGAGTTTTTTTGTTCAGCTAAGCGGATATTTTTTCCATACTTGCGAGATACCAAATATTGTTATACACAAGATGCATAGATGGGGAATTAGGTTTCTTCCAGTGTCAAGCTACCAAGCACCTGGCTGCGTTAAGAATTTGGGTATCCAATTTGTCAGAGGATCTAAACTCTTACTTAGCAGCCCCGATGGATCAATATTTTGGAAAACCCTTTTGAAATAGCAATTGATGGGAGAATATAGTTTAAAAGTTATAAGCAGGGACATTTCCACTGCTTACATGTAAATACTGTGATATAATTGTACAAATCCTGAGAATGCTTCAGTATTATACAAAATACAACAAGGATACTTTTCGTGATCAATCACTGCTAAGCCTCTTTAAGACCATAGTATTTTCTGGTTTAAAATGTTCATACACTAAAGAAAATTAAATACATGGAGAATTATTTACAATGCTGATATCAAACAAAATAGAACTCCATTAATTACCTATGGGTCAGTCTCTTAATCCTCTTTTTGTACAACGTAATAAGTAAAAAACAATTGCACTGTACATCATTTTTTTAAGCAATGAGAGGAAACTTTTAAGAACACCTTCCCAGCAAGGCAGGCAATTTCCCCATAGGTTGTCTTTGTTTTCAGAGATGAAGGTTAGCACCTTCCAGTGCTATAATTTCCGCACTAAAAGAAACATAGCCACTGCAGAGTCTCTTGCCGATACCAGCAGTACCACAATACATTATCCAGGAAGCAAAAAAAAAGGGTTAACCATAATTTTTGGTCAGGAAGAAATGGCCCCTAGCTCATCATGAGTTACTCAATCTGCAAACTTATTAATTGTCAATGAGAATGGCTGCTCCTGTATCATGGACTACAACACCCCCCTTCCAAGCTAAATGTCCTCTGCTTTCCAAGTTAAAACCTGATGCATTAATGGCAGACAAACTTAGGATAGGTCTGCCTCGCTGCTAGCCAGCTAAGAAGCTTTTTATGCATTTTGTAATTTTGTTTCAGACAAATAGCACATGGGGAACAAACTCTTATTAATGAGCCATGGTAGAAAAATCAATTTTGTGTGCAAAAGAAATTAGGAAGGAGGTGCCATATTAATTTACATGAATGGTGTCTACTTTTTTGTATTACGAGACTGTACGCGCTTCAAAATTTTGTTGCACCTTCTAAATAAACGATAATAATGTTTTACTTTTATGGCAATATAGATGGGGCATGGAATTTCAAAATACATTACCGAAGCGATGCAAATTTAAATTGTGATGCATAAAGTCTTCAACTTCAAATACAAAATGGCAACATAAGGGAACAATTAGTATATGCAATGATGCACTATATTTCATTTGGGAAATATAACTGTTCCATAAAAGGTCCACACATATGTAAAACATGGTTTCACTTTCAATTTCTAGGATTAAAGAGCCACATGGATAAATGGAATGCATACTTAGGGGGGTATTCAATTGTTAGCGAGATGCGTTAAAATTTTGCGCTAAAAAAAACCCCTGCGCTCGTTTTTTCCTGTTCGAGCGTGCGTTTTAAAAAAAACAAACGCTCAATTCAATTGTTTTTTTGCATTCACCCCCTCGCGCTCTATTATTGGTCCTAGCGAGTTTGAAATGAGGAGTGGTTAAGGCACTCATTTTCCTATAAAAAAATAAAAGTAAATTAATGCAATCAAGAATGGCCCCAGCACTGCAAAGGAGATTGGGCCCCTACACTGCAATCAAGAAGGGCCCCAGCACTGCACAAGAGAATGGGCCCCCACACTGCAATGAAGAAGGGCCCCAGCACTGCAAGCAACAATGGCCCCCCCTGTACAGCAGAATTAAAGATTTTACAAGGAGGTACATTTTTTGAAATTTACAAACATTTGAACACTGGCCAGGCATGGACATTTGTAAGGTACAAATATTTGTGGGACAGTGGGCAAGCCGGGCCTTTCTTCGAAGGTAAAAATATTTGTTGGGACTTTGCGTAAATGAGTGTGTGTAAGTAAAGCATCATAAAACTGAGGATTTCGTCCATGGTGAGTTTTTTTTTTTTTTTAATTAAAATCTATGGTGTACATGAGGGTGTTTACTGTATTTCTTGGGGTTTTATTATTTTTAATAAAGATTTGTGGTTGGAATGAGGGTGTTGTGCTTTTATTTAACATTTTGCTTTGTGGAACTACAGATCACAGCCAGCCGTGGGTGTAAGAGCATGTTGGCACTTGTGGTTCTACTACAAGTGCAAACATGCCCTGGGTGCTATGGGTACGCTGGTGCTTGTAGTTAGACAAGTAGCAGCATGCCCACACTATTTAGGACAACATGGCTGGCTGGGACATGTAGTTCCACAAGTAAAAACAATTTTTTTTTGTTATTTTTTTCATAAAAAATCCCCATTTATTACCCTACTACCCACAGCCAAGGGGTAGTAGGAAGAGCCCTAGTGCTATCGGCACTGGCCTGGCCCGCTTACATTTTTCAGCGGACCACAATCCCTAGGGAATCCAGGCCAGCGCTGAACAGTCTGTGGGTGTTTAGTCATTATGGCCGTGGGACCCAAACTGCGTCCCCGCCCCCCCCCCCCCCGTTATAGTGCCTATCACCCCGGCTGGTTTGCCTAGTGCTGGTTCAATTAAATTAGGGGGAACCCTACGTCAAATTTTTCACACATCAATAGCCTGCCGGCACTAGGGTGAAGACTAAATAGAGTGGGGAGCAAACGATTTTGCTTTTAAAAAAAACAAAAAAAAAACCATGATACTTTTGGCACAACCACCCTCCCCCCCCCCCCTTAAAAACAAAAAAATAATATAAAAAAGTTTAAATACATGCACCACTATGGTTTTTTCTAAAGGGGGAAATATCCAAAAATTATTAATTTTTTTAGGTTACTTTTATGAACTTTTACACCTATTTTCTCAGTTTAATGTATATTTTTCTTAACTTAATAACAAAAAAATTTCTTTGAGCAGACCATGGAGGTGCGAGATAAAACAGCATATTTGCCTTTTTCACACTCGGCGTTAAAAAACAATTGAATAGCTTTTTCCGCTAAGGGTTCGCAGCCAGACTATACTTTAACATTGACAAACGCTTGGAGCGCGATAACACCATTTCGGTAAAAAAAAAAAAAAAAGAAAAAAGAATTGCGTGAGAAGTTTTCGCGCTCGAAAATAAGGTAAAAATAGCAAAAAAAATGACTTTTCACGCTCGAACTTCCAAACTCGCTAACTATTGAATACCCCCCTTAGAGATGGATTGTAGCTGTAAAGTGAATTTATTGACTTGACAAGAGGAAGGCTTACAACAAAATACAAAAGAATACACCAAAGTATGTTGCAAAACTTTTATGATAATTAAAATCCATTAAGGCTAGTTATGTAAACAGTGAAGTATAACTTGTTTTTCTAAGCAAGTATGGCAATATTTGCAGCACTTTCTAAGATAGGCTTTTTATTGCCTTTACACATAATTTATTTATAACATACCAACAATCCAGAAAATAGGCTCATTCAATACTACTTTAATAAAATCGATTTTCTTTATTTTCTGAGCTCAACATAAGCCACTGCCCTCCAAGATAGCTTAAAATGACAGCATGCACACAACGTGACAGTCTTAAGTGCTGTAACTTCCTGATGCTAGTCAGTGACGATTGTCGGCATGCATGTGCTATATGAATGAATCCGCTATGAATTTGTAGTTGCATAGTATACAAGATTACAATGTATTTTATTTTCTAATCCCCTTAAGACAACCACACATTGTAAAACGATCCTCAATGATCTGAGTCCGAAAGAGAAGGGGGAAAAGGCTTCTGCCAATCAGCGCAGCGTGTGACATAAGGAGGCGGGCATACAGTGACAGCAACAAATCAGACTCGGCCAATGGCAGCACGGCGGGGCGGGGCTGCCATTCATTCAAGAAATCAGAGTGCACTTACTACAACACTACTCGTGCTGTCCCTGTGACGTCTTCCTGCAACCTTCACACACTACATCATTCCACTACACAGGAGACATAAACACAGACGTGACAGCCGGCGCTACACGTGAGAAATAACCACCCTGCATTGAGCTTCATAGCACACAAACATGCCAGCATGCATGACATAACAGCGCTGATCATACAATCACCCAGAACACACAGATGCTAATTCCATAAGACAATAATATATATATATATATATATATATATACACATACACACACACACATTTTACACTCATCACACACAGGGTAATACTACAACGCTACTAATCTCATTACAGTTTCTGATTTTATAAATATTTTATTAAGTATACAGCAGTGTAATCTCATTATCACCAATGCTACTAACTATCTATATATATATATATATATATATATATATATATATATATATATATAATAGAATACACACCATCAGATATACAAGACAGCATAGTCAACGTTAAATTATATATTATAGCATCGCAGTAATAATACCCATGTGTGACACTATCATTTTGATCGCACTACATTGCAAACTCCAGAATATAAAGAACGCGCTTCTGTCCTTATTATAAACATCCAGCACATGATACTTTCACTGTTTATCTTACAGTATTCAACATCATGCGCTACTGACTTTACAACTGTACATTACTCACCATAGCACATTATTGCTAATCTCCTAATATCAATGTAAAAAAGCATGACACATGTATACAAATATACAGCATACATAAAATTACCACTACACTGTCAATCTCCAAAATCACATCACACTTCCATAATTATATTTCACACTATGTGAGGTTGCATTGTTTCTTATAAAAGCATAAACACCGTACTTCTACATGCAGCATACAGACATTACACTATTAAC
Source organism: Mixophyes fleayi (assembly GCF_038048845.1). Taxonomy (NCBI): domain Eukaryota; kingdom Metazoa; phylum Chordata; class Amphibia; order Anura; family Limnodynastidae; genus Mixophyes; species Mixophyes fleayi. Next base: position 137,793,696 of record NC_134408.1, read on the forward strand.
CTCATTATTTATATATATATATATATATATATATATATATATATATATATATATATATATATATATACATACATATACACACACACACACACACTTCTTGTTTTCTAATACAAACTACACATACATTAGAGATCAGCACTGCACAGCTGGCCTCACAATGTAAACGCATTTTAACTCTACACAATGTCCACAGATAGAAGGCCTGAGCTGCTGCAGCCCCTCTTGGGTCTACAGAAGCCGCCTGCAGCAGCTCAGTGCTTTCCAGTTGTCATCAAACCTGCCGGGCTGTGCTACGCACATTTCCTATTCACAGCGCGGGTTACGCTCACGCTGAGCTCTCCACACACTGTGACGTAGGCTTCGGACGCCACAACATGGCGGCTCCCGCCAACTACGCCAGCCCGAGCAGTCCACCTCCCCATACGTGACGTAGACAGACAGATTAGAGCGCGCTCTACGCAGCCCGGCCGGCGTAAGTGTGTTTCCTGAATAACAAATGTCTGACAAAAGATTACCTACCGATTCCTCCTCCTTCTCCATCCCCGTGGGCATCTGCGGCACGGCCCGGTTAATGGACACGCAGTCATTGAGGTCGGGCATGTCCGTGCCCCGGTAGATGGGCAGCGGCTTGGCGGCATCCAGTGCCCGCGCTCGGAACGACAGTTTACTCATTGTCGCCACAGCCGGGGGAGGGGGGGGGTCGAGGAATTAAAAAAAAAAAAAAAAAACACTTAAAAAAATGTCGGTCAGAAGGACCCCCCCAAGCCGCTCGCTCTCTCCCCCCGCCGACTCATGGGGCCCCCGTGACACGGTGAGGGGCAGAAAGCGACGCTCCAGGCAGTAATTCGTCGTGCCTAGATCCGGGTTTTGTTGGCTCGATCCGCTCCCTGCGCCATGGCAAACATGGCGGACATTACCAAGGCGGCGAGCGATCCCAGCAGCCCCCGCGAGCGGCGGCACAGGGGGGGGGTGCGCGCGCAGCAGGGGGGTTCGGGGGCGCGCATTATGATTCGGGGGCGCGCTCTGTACTCTCAATGGCCCAAGATTGCGCGCTTAACCCTTATAATTAGTTTTATTCTTTATATTATATATATTATCCTTCAGATTTACCATTAATATCCTCACTACAGATTTTTACTGTTTTATATGCGTCTTCTTATTGGTCGATCACTTTCTTTGTTAAAGTTGAGGAAAATATGAACATTATAAATATATATATATATATATATATATATATATTGGTCGATCACTTTCTTTGTTAAAGTTGAGGAAAATATGAACTATATATATATATATATATATATATATATATATATATATATATATATATATATATATATATATATATTACACTACATAGTGGCACTGTAAAATTATCAAATAAAAAAAACTAATGGTATGACATAATATTTCCTAACTACATAGAACAATAAAACGATCCATTATTTGTTGTTATGTACAATAACCTGCTTTAAATATTTGTTATTTTTTCTGTTCAGTCCTTTTTAGTAACATTTTGCTTGGAGATAGGTGTCAGAGCCCAACGAGACAAAAATTAAAAACAGCAGCCCCCCCCTAATATATGCAATATGCGCCATGGAGAGAAATGCAAGAAAATTAGGCAGATGCGCATTTAATCCAGTTCATGTTTGTAGCATATATTTTATTGCTGTCTATATGGACAACACACACGGCATGGCCGACGGATACTTGGATCCAATGCCTGTAGTAATTTAACTTGAGATTTACTCTGTAATGGAAATAATTATTTTAAACAAATATGCTTTTCCGGACGAGCTTTAATTAATGTCTACCACATTCTGTACAGGATAGTCCTGCTTCCGGCATCATGTCCTGGGTTGGACCATCATGATCATGCTTTCCCAGTTTTTTAATAGAAATTATTTAAAAAAAAATTAAAGTACATTACATCCCCCTAGCTATAAATGCATATTTAATTTAAAGTTCTTGTACATTTTGGTAATCCTGGTAGGGTGTTAATATTACCAGCATGTAATTTAAATGTAGCAGGATCTTGAGACAACAGGATATTATCTTGTATTGAAATGGGCTTAAGAGAAGTTTAAGAGAAAAACAGGTTATAAAGCACTGCTGGGGTGTGATCTTGATTATGCAGAATTTGGACAACAATGCACAAAAATCAGTGTCCTGGGAAGAGTTCAAAGACTCCTCTGATAAGTTCTTATCTAACACTCAGAGTAATTAGAATCCATTATGATAGCACACTAATGGGTTAAATGTCTCCTGGAAATAGCCTTACCCTTCCACAAATCAGTAAAAATGTGACTCCCACTGACACTTTTTTTTTTCTTTCTTTTATTAGTATCAACAGAAATTAAAGGGAGGGCGACTTTATTGCCACGGATATATACCATGTAACAGAAATGATGGTGTTGGAGAACAATTTTCTATTTACCTGGCATCTACCATGGCAGCTTACTATTGGTAATAGCGAGCAGTACAATGAGAGAAGACACAAGTTGATAGAGATGCTGCACAATTAGATTTTTTTTCTATAATGAGGATAGAGTTTAATTCTCCTCTATAAGAACAGTGGATGATGAAGGTGCCAGGACAAGACCAGCTAGCCGCCTAGCAGGTAGTCACAAGGAAGGCTGCCCACAATGGTACCGTTCCCCTGGTAGAATGAGCTCATACCTTTGTAACAACCTCTTTTCCTGAGAAAGTGAAGGTTTTTTTTTTATTACCTTAATCCATGTAATTCAAAGTACAGTGGCACACTGGTTAGCATCGCACATAGTGCTGAGTTCATGGGTTCGATGCCGCACTATCTGTTTGAAGTTTGAATGTTCTCCCTATGATGCGTTTCCTTCGGGTGCTTTAGGTTCCTCCTACACTCCAAAGACACACTAGTAGCATAGGCAAACCAAGGGGGGGGGGGGGGGGGGGGGGGGGTTCCTAGTGCCCGGAAACCCCCCTCCAAGCCTGGGGCACTGTATAATTCAGGTGGCTGGACCCTGCCCCCACTTCACATGGCTCTGCTCGAAAAGAGAGAGCTGCATGCATCTAACAGTAGTGCACACAGCATTGCCCATGTATATTATGGGGATAGGGAGAGTTGGAGAGCAGCCAAGCACTGTCTAAAATTATAGCTACGCCCCCATACATGCTGGTCACACTCACTGGCGGCTGGTGTTGAAACCCCTATCTGCAAATCCTGCGTTTGCCCCTGAGTAGGATAGTCAGATACTGAGGAAATTAACCCTAGTGTGTGTCTATGTGAACTTAGAATGTAAGCTCCCCATGTGATTGATTAAATCATTTTGGTAAAACACTGCATAATATATAAGTGCTATAACAATAACTTAATAAATAAAATAAATGTTTATCCCCCCCCCCCCCCCCCTAAAATACAGCTTGGTGTTGCCTGATGGTTTGAATTAATAATGGGGATATCAGGACTACCTTTATTACATATGGCAATCTTGTGTGTGTGAATCTTTTTATTACATTCCTAGAAATGCACCTAAAAAGGTGATTCTCTTGTAAAGTGAAACATCAAAGGGCAAAATTTGTCCCATCAAAAGTATAGAACAAGACCCAAAAAATGCCAGCTCTGAGCTGGGTACAAATTCAAGTCTTTTAGCAGAATAGACATGGCTGTGCTGCCCTCCACAGAGCAACAAACACCCCTAATAATGCACCCTTCCACCCGTTTATCTAATTTCAATCATTTCACTCCACAATGGGAAATCTTGTTCCTGAACGGCTCTGCAAAAGTAACTGCTGCAGTGCCCCTGTTCCATATATTGCATGGAGAGCCCGGACTGCACCCAAACCTGTGTTCCTCCAGCAGCCATCTTGCTCCACAAGCCTATGCCGCTTGGCGACAATCTGGTGCAGAGCGGGACCAGAGTGTATCATGTCTTTTTCTAAGGAGACTTAAGCGATGGAATGTAGGAAGGATGATTTCTTGATTGGGATAATGAGGGTACCCCGTTTGGTAGAGAGTCCAATACCAGTCGTGAAGGGACAGTATGCATTTATACAGATGACACAAAGATATGCAACAGGGTAGACACACCAAGAGGGATAAAACAAATGATTGATGATCTAGGTAGACTAGAGGAATGGTCAAGAGAGTGACACCTACAGTTAATGCCAATAAATGTAAAATCATGTACTTGGGTAACAAAAACCCAAAGGCTAAATATAGTATTAATGGCACTATAAGGGAAACTACTGAGGACGAAAGGGATCTAGGAGTCACTATTTCAGGTGACTTAAAGGCAGGTAAGTAATGTAACAAAGCAATGAGGAAAGCAAGTCAGATGTTTGATTGCATAGGGAGAGGAATCAGTAGCAGAAAGAAAGAAGTAAGAATGCCACTGTATACATAGGCAAACCGGAGGGGGGGGGGGGTTCCTAGTGCCTGGAAACCCCCCTCCCAGCCTGGGGCACTGTATGCTTGAGGTGGCTGGACCCTGCCCCGGGACCCGCCACTTTGCAGCTTGTGTGCAGACCGTTTCTATCTGCACTGTTCACAGCCATCTCTCCCCAACAAGTATTGAAAGCAGCAAGAACAGGTAGGAGAGAGCAGGACAGTCTGTCAACTGTTCTGACAGACTCAGTCATTACTTTGTCCTGATTGTAGGGATAGTTGGGACGTATGTCCTGCTTCACACGTCTCTACTTGAAAAGGGAGAGCTGAGTGCCCCTAACAGTAGAGCACGCTGCATTACCAGTGTATATGATGGGGATAGGAAGAGTTGGAGAGCAGCCAAGCACTGTCTAAAATTATAGCTACGCCCCAAAGCATGCTGACCACACCCACTGGCGGTGTGGCATGGAAACGCCTCTCTACATATCCTGCGTTTGCCCCTGGTATAGGTCATTGGTATGGCCGGCCTCATATAGAATACTGTGTTCAGTTTTGGAGGTCATATCTTCAGAAGAATATAAATATGCTAGAGACTGTACACAGAAGGGCAACTAAAATGGTGCATGGCCTACAACACAAAACTTACCCGGGAAGACTAAAAGATCTTAATATGTATACTTGGAACAGAGAAAGGAAAGGGGGGACATGATAGAAACTTTCAAATGTATCAAGGGTTATAACAAGGTGCAAGAGGGAAACATTCTACAAAGGAAGAGAAGTATTAGAACACGAGGACATGTACTGACACTGGGGGGAAGTAGGTTCAGAGGAAATGTAAGGAAAAATTACTTTACAGAAAGGGTAGTGGATAAGTGGAATAGCCTCCCATTAGAGGTGGTAGAGGATAATACAGTAGAGCAATGTAAACATGCTTGGGATAGAGATAAGGATATCCTTACAAAAATTAAAGGATCAAATAGGGCTTGAGGTTACCATAGGTTAAAAATTGGGCAGATTAAATGGGCCAAGCAGTTCTTATCTATGGTCACTTTCTATGTTTCAGTCTTAGGACTACTTTTTTAAATAAAGTAGTAGTAATAATAATAGTGCTACTTTATTCTGGAAAAAGCACAATATATGATCTTTACATGAGAATTCTACCTGAGCTAGCCAGGAACATCACTTTTATGATTAGATTCCTATTAGAGAGCTGAACGATCTCCTATTAGCTTTGTTAGTCTCAAAGGTAGATCCCATTTAAAGAAGACTTTTGGAGAGGTCTCACTCTAGAAACTGTTTTTGCAAAATAAGGCATGGGGGGTCCACTGATTGTTCATTAGGCTGAAATTACTGAAAATGTTACTTGTTAATCAAATGGAAATGCTTCAGGTAACACGAATAATGAATGTTGATGCTGTTGAATTGAAGGATCAATATATTTCCCATGAGCATAAATGAAAAATATTTTCTGGATTCTGTATTAGGTGATATTGGGAGAAGACATTCTTGCATTTTGCAACTTCTACTCCCTGAGTAGACAAATCTGTTTGAAAGATGTTCTCCTTTTCAACTTACAGCCCATTGAATCGAGTTTTCAGATATGGGTGTCAGAATGTGCATTGAAGGACAAGTCTTGCAATAAAGTGGTTCTATTGCCATCAAAAAAAATCAGAGGAAGTCAAGGCCTCCAAGGCCAACAGAGAAGCCTCGTGGTCACCTATATTTGTGGATCTTGCAATACATCTTTTGTATAATCTGAACTGCAGGTAAAACATAGATTAGCTGATAATGCCATGCTTGGTATAATGCGTTCCCGTTTAGGGTCTTGAGGTACCAGGTATACCAGATTAATTCTGGCAGTCTGTTCTTCATTAGATATGATGCCACATCTATCTCTTTTTATCTCACTGATTTTCTGCTTTATTGAGTATATTCACAGTGAATTTGGTAAGATTGTTTTTGTGTTCTAGTAACATATACATGTGAGTCTTAGGGGGGAAAAAATGACACCTAAGTTTGGTGATGCTTTTGCATTTAATTGGGTTTTCTAGTGTCAGGACCTAGTGTCATGTTTTGGCTGCGTTTGACATCAGTCCATGACGACGTGTGTTTATCTGCAACTGAGGATTATAACATCATGCCTTATTAGTACCATCACCTGTGCCCACAGGTCACGGGAGAACATGCAAATACCACACAGACAAGGGCATAGGAATTACATTTTTCATGGGGGGGGAGGGGCAAAAGTCCAAGGACTGCTATAGGGCTTGGAGCCCCTTTTCTCACATTTGGTATATCGTTTTATGACAGTTGTAACAGTGACTGTAGAGATACAAAGACTCCCAAACATATGTTAATATTTGTCAATGTTTCAGGGGTTGGACAACCTCAGTTTCATTGTTTATTTTACTATAAAAATGTATTTATACACAATTAAAAAAATGTTATTATTAATATTAACTACTAATTAGTACAACAACCTAGTTTTTATTCAGATTTCCGATTTCGAAGCCTAATCACATTTAAATGGGAGTATTTTAAATCTATAGTCACTGCCTGGCTGGTTATGGTATGTGCTATAAACTCAAATTGCTATATCTCATTTTTGTTACTGGACGCACCGCCTGAAATTTAGGGTACAAGTAAAGTGAATAGTTGTTCATCATCAATACAGGTTATTTATTAAATGTTTATGAATGAACATTTAGGAGGTAAATGTATCAAGCTGAGAGTTTTCCGGCGGGTTTGAAAAACCAATCAGATTCTAGCTAACATTTATTTAGTACATTCTACAACTAGAATCTGATTGGTTGCTATAGGCAACATCTCCACTTTTCAAACCCTCCGGAAAACTCAGCTTGATACATTTACCCCTTAAAGTTTTTTTAAAAATAAACAAATCAATCAATCTGTATTAAATCTATACTAAGTCAATCTATATAAAGAACATTTGGTAGTTATACTAAGACAATCTATAATTTAGAAAAGTTTCACAAGTTTAGAACAGATGCCATGACTTCAGAAAGTAGCACGAAGGCTTTTGTGTAGAAGTTCATGGCATTTTTACATAGGACTGCCTGATGTCTTAATTTCAGCCAATTTGAAATTATGTGACATTCATCATTCTCCATGCTGATCAATTTAGCTTTACCTGTATCCATGTATACTTTTATTTTATTTCCATTGGCTCTTGTCTGGAGTTGGGATTTGGTTTTTCGTGTGATGTTTGTTATTTGTGTGCGGTACTTTTCTTTTAATGAGCTACAACTTAGCATAGCCCCAGCCTTCCAACGTAATGAAATATTGATCGTCTTTGTATGTTTCCAAGGCAACCTTGGGACAGCTTCCAAATAAATCTCTACAAAACACCATCACCTGCACAGGCTCGGTGGAGTCAGCTGTATACCGCTCCATTCACACACAGGATAAAATCCAGACTTGGAACTATAGACAAATATATCTATGGATGGTTGGGTAGCGGCCAGTGGTTCTATTTTCATCAAACAGATTTAAAAATATTTTTTTCTGGTTCAAACAGATAAAAAAAATAAAAGTCTTTAAAAGGTTCTAAAAAGTTTTTCATGCAAATGTTTTCATTCCGTTTCACTTTTGGAATTAACCAAATTGTTTCCTAACTATAAATATATATAGTGCACCATTTAGCTTTTACATTTCATTTGTTGTTGGTGCTTTGCAATCTCAATTAATTGCCATTTTCCAGCTTATCACTAAACGTTTTAGTAAATTGCCCCTGTGGTAACTAGTGGAGGGGTAGAAGTATTTGCCGCTTTTCAGTAAGAGGTACACTGGGCGGCCATTATATTGTAGGGAAAACATTTTTGCCCCACTTATTAAAGATTGATAACAGCAGCGAAAGATGTTTACTTGTTTATTAAGCAGCTGTGATCGGCAATCACATCTATCTCTGGAACACTGCGGCTCAAACCTACGCTCAGAAAGTTTTATTTTTTCCCCGTGGGAGCTGATCCTGCAGCGATTAAGGGACGGTGAAGGTTTGGCATCGATCCCTACACTGACCAGCCTGGGAGTTGTATATGACACTATAGAGGGTAACGCATGCTGCTAGTTTCTCCTGTTAAGCCAGGACTAGCAGTTTCCAATGCATTATTGCTATGCTGTTTATCTCCAGAGGCTGGTCAGCATAAATCACATTTCGATAAGAGGTACATCACATTTCTTACTACCAACTACTGATCCCCTCTGACCACCTGAGCTCATTCTCTCCTGACATATTTGCGCATGGAATTTTAGTATCCCCAGCCATTAGGCTGCAAATAGCCAGAGCAGTTACTACTGCGTCTTAGCAAGAGGAAAAATAATAAGCTTTTCAAAATTTTTCAATGCAATGAGCGTGACTCATTGAACTGAATCAAGTCCTGCAAGTGCTTTCCTCTTCCTATCTTCATTTCAACTTTATTACATAAAATATCCCCCAACTCGACACCTCCGTTCTGCGCAAGATCTGCGTCTCTCATTCACACTTATTACCTGCCCCCATTCCTGGTTACAGGACTTTTTTTTTTCTACTTTGTGGAATTCCTCCCTGGCACAATAAGACTTTCCTCTAGCCTCCATGCTTTCTAGTGTTCTCTGAAAACCCACCTCTTCAGACAAGCTTATAGTATTCCTCTACCACACTCTTAATCCCCCTAGTTTACCCTATTACCACCCTTTACACAGTTCACACAAGATAATCCTCTGACCAACATTGCTGTGTGACTGGATCATATAGTTCACTAGGTACTTTTTACCTTTGAAATTTGGCTGGACCAATATGCAATATGTAGCACTTAGCCTCATGTGTCAAAACCTCATTGTTCTATAGATTGTAAGATTTTATCTCTCTGTCTCTAATACTCAGTCTCAATTTATTACTATGGTTGTTCCCAACTGAAAAGCACTACAGAATATGATGGTGATACATACTGTATATATAAATAAATATTAATAATGATATTTATTTAAGAAGTGTGTAATGTGCTTTCTATATTAAATACACTTCATACACCCAACTTGTATCAATAATTACTTGGAAAATGTAAAAATTCCTCTGCATACTCCATCTTATTCCATCTTATGGAAAATTGGAATTGATGAAGCCACATTGATACCCAATGATACCATGCCTATTGACCAGGAGAGCACAACCCTTTTGACTTTCAAAACTTATGATTGTCTCAGGAACATTGGAGCAGTTGGGAGGTATATCTGGAGTTATTCAGAAATCAAAATATTTGAAATAAAGATGTCATTTTTGGAGGAAGGTTTTAATTTTCATAACTGGGAGTTTTGTAAACAAAGAGGTTACATTTTAACCCCACCTCTACAAAATCTCCCAGGTAAAGCATGTGCTTATTAAATAATTATATTGTTAAAGCCAGTATATCAGTGGAAGCCACAGACAAGCTTGTATCAGGTTTCCCTTGCACCTCAGCACTGATCATTCCATGTAACCTGGATCTAATAGTAACTGACATGTCAGCAGGTTACACTAAAACTGTTAGTGCTGACTATAGATTTCCTCTGAATTTTCAGTGTCTCTTTTTGCAAAAAAAAAAGTATAAACTTAAAATGATAAACTTGTTTTATTGAGTCACATGTGTATAAAGCAGGGGTGGGCAAACCAGTCCTCAAGGGCCATATAACAGTTCATGTTTTTAGGATTTCTTTAATCATGCACAGCTGAGTTAATCTATTTGGCTGGGTCAGTAATTATCCCAGCTGTTTCTACAGACAGAAATCCTAAAAACATGAACTGTTATATGGCCCTTGAGGACTGGTTTGCCCACCCCTGGTATAAAGTAAACATATTTGATGTCCCTGACACAATAGCTGGGCCTGCATTTATTGTGTGAAAGTAAATTTAACAGAATCATGAAAACGTTTTTTTTACTATATTTTTTGTCTATTGCATTTATATAATAATATGTATTATGTATTTATATAATACTATGTATTATGTATTTATATAATAATATATATAAATGTATTTATATAATAATATGTATTATGTATTTATATAATAATATGTATTATGTATTTATATAATACTATGTATTATGTATTTATATAATAATATATATAAATGTATTTATATAATAATATGTATTATGTATTTATATAATAATATGTATTATGTATTTATATAATAATATGTATTATGTATTTATATAATAATATATATAAATGTATTTATATAATATGTATTCCAATATGATACCAAAAGAGAACTGTACCTGCCCCTCCTCCTTCCTCCATTGTAAAATTTGTTCTAAACCTATTAAGGTGTGAATTCCTCATTTATGTTCTTAAGGCATTCTTTCTTTCTGACACCTTATATAACACTACGATATGTTGCTCAATGTTTCTGCTGCAGTTGAGGAATATTTTTTATGTAAACATGAGGGAGTATCGTGACCATTATAAGATATTTAAATATGGGCTATGAACATTTCAGCTTACAATTTACATTGCTAACGGCAACCCTTGTATAGTAACACTTGTATACCTCCAGTTAGCATTTTTTTTTCTACAAGCAAGGCATCATCTGTCTACTTAAATCTAGCAGAGATACACTATAGCGGAGTACCTTGTATGTAATTTACAAATATATATTTTGCAATCTGATGTCCCCTTTTGTCAATCCCTGCTCTGGCTCCCTGTACCTTTAAGAAGAAAATTCTAAGTAGTATCCTTAACTTATAAAGCTATCCACAAATCTGCTCTACCCTATATATGTAGTCTGGTCCCAAAGTAATTTATCATTTATTATTATTATTATTATCATTTTTTATTTATATAGCGCCACTAATTCTGCAGCGCTGTACAAAGAACTCACTCACATCAGTCGCTGCCCCATTGGGGCTTACAGACTAAATTCCATAATACACACAGAGACAGACAGACACACAGGCTAGGGTCAAATTGTTGGCAGCCTATTAACCAACCAGTATGTTTTTGAAGTAGGGGAGGAAACCGGAGCACCTAGAGGAAACCCACGCAAACACGGGGAGAACATACAAACTCCTCACAGAAAAGGCCATGGTTGGGATTTGAACTCATGACCCCAGTGCTGTAAGGCAGAAGTGCTAACCACTTAGCCACCGTGCTGCCAACTGCAAAATGCACTTGTCCTAAGAGCTGTTGTACATCATCTCTTTCACCTCCTCACAGGCAAAGCTACAGGGGTTTTCTTTGCTGGGTGATGAGTTAATCAAATTCCATTCACTTACATTTTCCATACCTCCTCTTCTAAATTTCAACCACTATATATACACAGCAGGTGAAATAAGTATTGAACACATCAACATTTTTCTCATTAAATATATATTTAATGTGGCTATTGGAATGAAATTTACACCAAATGTCAGCAACAACCCCTGCAATCCACACATGCAAAGAAATCAATCCATAGATTAAGTTTTTTTCCATAATTTAAGTTTTGTGTAATGATATGAAATGACACAGCGAAAAAGTATTGAACACGCTTCCTAAAATGTATTTAATACTTTGTACAAAAACCTTTGTTGGTAATGAAAGCTTCAAGACGCCTCCTGATTGGAGAAACTATTCGCATGCATTGCTCAGGTGTGAATTTGCCCCATTCTTCAACGCAAATAATCTTCAAATCTTGAAGATTCCGTTGGCTTCTTCTATGACCTTTGATCTTTAGTTCTTTCCATAGATATTCAATTGGATTCAAATCAGGTGATTGGCTAGGCCATTCTAACAGCTTTATTTTCTTTCTCTGAAACCAATTGCGAGTGTCCTTGGCTGTGTGTTTGGGGTCATTGTCTTGCTGAAATGTCCACCTCGTTTCATCTTCAGCATCCTGGTAGATGGCAGCAGATTTTTTATCAAGAGTGTCTTGGTACATTTTTCCATTCATCCTTCCTTCAATTATATGCACTATGTCAGTACAGTGTGCAGAAAAACAGCCCCACACCATGATGTTGCCACCTCCAAACGTCACTGCTGGTATGGTGTTTTTGGGGTGATGTGCAGTGCCATTTTTCCTCCAAAGATGGTGTGTATTACGGCATCCAAAGAGTTCAATTTTGCTCTCATCTGACCACACTATATTCTCCCAGTATTTCACAGGATTGTCCAAATGTTGCGCAGCAAACTTTAAACGAGCTTCAACATGTTTTTTCTTCAGCAAAGGACTCTTACGTGGTGAGCGTGCTTACAGGCCATGGCGGTTGAGCGCATTACTTATTGCTTTCATTGAAACAATTGTACCTGCTAATTCCAGGTCTTTCTGAAGCTCTCCACAAGTGGTCCTTGGTTCTTGGACAACTCTTCTGATAATTTTTTTCACTCCTCTGTCAGAAATCTTGCGAGGTGCACCTGGTCGTGGCCGGTTTATGGTGAAATGATGTTCTTTCTACTTCCGGATCATGGCCCCAACAGTGCTCACTAGAACATTCAGCAGTTTAGAGATCCTTCTGTAACCAATACCATCAGTATGTTTTGCAACAATAAGGTAGTGAAGGTCTTGAGAGAGCTCTTTGCTTTTACCCATCATGAGATGTTTCTTGTGTGACACCTTCGTAATGAGATACCTTTATATAGGCCATCAGTTGTGGCTGAACCAGCTGGCAGGATTGCTTTCTACTTACTGATAGATTTTAGTTGGTGTCTTGGCTTTCCATGCCTTTTTTCATCTCCCTTTCTTCATGTGTTCAATACTTTTTCCCTGTGTCATTTCATATTATTGCACAAAACTTAAATTATGGACATCTATGCTTTGATTTCTTTGCATGTGTGGATTGCAAGGGTTGTTGCTGACATTTGGTGTAAATTTCATTCCAATAGCCACATTAAATATATACTTACTGAGAAAAATGTTGATGTGTTAAATACTTATTTCACCCACAGTATACATATATATATATATATATATATATATATATATATATATATATATATATATATATATATATATATATATATATATATATATACACACATTTTTTGAGGTTACAGTTTCTGCCATTATGTGTTGTCATGAACTACTAGTTTAAGGAGAGGGGTATTAGCTGTTACTCCTCTTGAATTTTTGGGCAAAGATGCAAATTCACGTATGTGGAATAAAACCAGTACAATAGGGGTTCTGAAAGCAGCATTTCCAGACCAATTACCTCTGTGCATTGCAGATGTCAGAGTAAGTAAATTGTATCTTTCTTTTTTCATTTGGGACATCTCATTTGAATAAGCCTCTTGCCCACAGTGCCCTTTCTGGAGATAGATACATTTTCCTTTCTTTCTCCTATTTTTTCATTTATTTACATCCCCGAGTATAAATAACTGTATCCACTTGTCTTCCGCTGAATCCTTTATAAGGTCAGATTCTTCTGCTCTTCGTGCATTTTTAAACGGTTCTTATGCTATTTCATCAAATAAAAATGTTTAAATATAAAACATATGAATCATTGCTGTGTATGAGTCAGCAGTTAAGTTTTTTTTTAGCAAGAATCTTTTTTTTAAAAAATAAAATTGTTTTCAGCATGGATTTGCATAGCAGTTAAAGAGTGGAAGTTATTTTCAGGGTTTATTCCATCTAACGTGAGAAGAAATATTACAGGAAGAAGTTAGAAAAAGTATTTATCTGGAATTCTGTATAAACTGTGCGGACTTAACACTGACTTAGGCGTCAAATGATCAAATCAGCGGCCTCTGTTTTGGTAATTAAAGGAGGAATTGCAACAAAAATACAAAACATGCCGGCACCCGGAGCTTATTCATGATGTAATTGCTATTTTCCTGTCTCTAACATACTTAGGTGTACATATGTGTTTAAAAGAAATATTTTGTTCATTTATTGATTTGTACATTAAATACATAAATCAGGATGGTCTCAATGTGTACTGTACATACAATGCATTTTTATAGTCTATCTTCTTTGCATACACATGATCTGTGTTAGCTAGTGGCACGTGTAGTTTTTAGATCAAAGACTATGCCGTGTTGGTCATTACTATCAGTCGGCACTTACACCTGGTCTGTAGCTGGTGCAAATGGGGTAAAAAACACGTCCTTGAGAGAAACCCAGGACTTGAATCAGCCACATCTGCATTGGCAAGCCCTCGGCACAGCCTAATGTCCATTACCTAGTTTATTCCCCCATTGCCACCCCTGTCTGTAAGTGTGTTTAGACATGAAGAACGCAGCACGTGGCTTAGTGGTTAGCACTTCTGCCTTACAGCACTGGAGTCATGAGTTCAATTTCAGTTTTCTATGGTGCACTTAAAAGCCCTTGATTTCAGGGGACTGGAGAGGAGAAAACTACTAGGAGATTGGTGAGATCTTGTAATTGAATTTTATTCCCTGCTTCAGAGCTAATTACGGATAGGATAGTTCCTGTCCCTTTTATTCCTTCAGCTACTATAAAGAGCCATATAACAAATGGGACTGAGTTGGATTGTATTGATTCACAATCATTAGTGAACTGGAACTGAATATTGTTATATGAATGTGCTATATTTATCCACCGTAGATACTTATCTCTACATGTTCTAGTCCGCATCTTAGCTTTAGTATATAAGCAGTACTAGTATTATTTATTGCTTTTAAATGTATTGGTGTTTATTATAATAAATGTGATGCAGTTATAATTTGATATGTTTTGCATATTTGTTTCTGAGCTTTAACTGATGTTTTTCTTAATATCTAAGGGTCTGCTTAGAGCAGCCAATATTCTATTTTGGTTTTTCTGTGATAAGCTAACTCCTGGTTTCCTCCGAGGATATGTAAAAAGTTATTTTGTGCAATTCTTTAATCAGGGAACATTCTCGCTAATTATGTCTTGTGCTTTGCACATTCCTAAAATACCTTTGTTGTATATGTTCCATGATATTATTAATGCTAAGCATTGTGACCATATGACATTAATGGAATATAAAAAGAACCATATAGATAATCACAATCACACAGTTTTACCTCCCAGCAGTAGTGGAATTGGGGATGTATACGGGGGTATGCCATACTGTCACTTCTTCTACTGCTACATTGTAACACATTCTGGTCACTAACGTTATAAGTGTATATATACAGTGGTAGAAGTGGAGGGTATACAGGGGTATGCCATACCGCAACTTCTCTTACTGCCTTCATTGTAACACTATCACATTCCAGTCACCAATGTTATAAATGTATATATACTGTGGTGGAAGTGGGAGGTATACGGTGGTATGCCATACCGCCACACTCCTATTGCCGTCATTGTAACACTATCACATTCCGGTCACTAATGTTATACAAACGCCAACTCCTCCAGCAGATACCATAGTGGATGCACGTGCAGCTCCTCCAAACGCCTCCAGTAAGTTACTTCAACAGATGTAAAAGATCTTAAATTGGAATAAGGTCAGTTTCTAATGTCCATTATCAGTAAGGACACTCTGGCATACCCGGTGTTGCTAGGAGCAGTAGTTCCCCACATACTGAAAACACATGCCACTGTCTGACAGGTGTCAACAAGCAGTGGACATGCTTCATTGGTTCAGGATTAACAACATCCCACTGTCCTGGGATTCTCCTTGTCCCACTGCTACTGGCCACACTGTCCCACTGCTACTGGTCACACTGTCCCACTGCTACTGGCCACACTGTCCCACTGCTACTGGTCCCACTGCTACTGGCCACACTGTCCCACTGCTACTGGCCACACTGTGTCCCACTGCTACTGGTCACACTGTCCCACTGCTACTGGCCACACTGTGTCCCACTGCTACTGGCCACACTGTCCCACTGCTACTGGTCACACTGTGTCCCACTGCTACTGGCCACACTGTGTCCCACTGCTACTGGCCACACTGTCCCACTGCTACTGGTCACACTGTCCCACTGCTACTGGCCACACTGTGTCCCACTGCTACTGGCCACACTGTGTCCCACTGCTACTGGCCACACTGTCCCACTGCTACTGGTCACACTGTCCCACTGCTACTGGCCACACTGTCCCACTGCTACTGGTCCCACTGCTACTGGCCACACTGTCCCACTGCTACTGGTCACACTGTCCCACTGCTACTGGCCACACTGTCCCACTGCTACTGGTCACACTGTCCCACTGCTACTGGCCACACTGTGTCCCACTGCTACTGGCCACACTGTCCCACTGCTACTGGTCACACTGTCCCACTGCTACTGGCCACACTGTCCCACTGCTACTGGTCACACTGTCCCACTGCTACTGGCCACACTGTGTCCCACTGCTACTGGCCACACTGTCCCACTGCTACTGGTCACACTGTGTCCCACTGCTACTGGCCACACTGTGTCTCACAGCTACTGGCCACACTGTGTCCCACTGCTACTGGACACACTGTGTCCCACTGCTACTGGCCACACTGTCCCACTGCTACTGGTCACACTGTCCCACTGCTACTGGCCACACTGTCCCACTGCTACTGGCCACGCTGTGTCCCACTGTTACTGCCACTTCATGTGACTACAAATACTATCAAAGGCTTCACAAATAAAGCAGAAAAGCAGCAAAAATGCAAAAATTATTAGCAAAATCATGAAATCCCTTAAAGTCCTGTAGAATTCCTTTCCTTGTAAAATTAAGTCTCATTTTTGCACAGAAGCAGAACATTTCTCCTTAAACCCGCATTCTCCATGAAAAGACCTGATCCACCAGTGTGCAGTCAGCTCCTAGCGCAATCGGTGACATCTGCTGCAGTAACCTGGGCATGTGTTCGTACAAACTGACACAACTGTGCAAATATTATCACACGATGTCTAAAAAAAAATCATAAGAAATTGTTTTTGGCTTTTGCATTTTTCTGCTTAATATATGACTCCCCATAATGTGATGTTGTATACAATGTTCAGTGGTGCCTTGTGTCCTTACATGCTGCTCTTTGCTGCACCTGTATTGGAAATATTGATCTGTACGCTTGTGTATGTTGGTAATGCCCTCTCATATTAAATTGCATTTTGGTTGGAATTTTATTGCATGTGTAAAGTAAAAAATGTTTTCCGTAAACAAAGATCTTTTACTGGTTCCCTGCGAACATTATCTTCCTAAGAGCATATAAAACACATCTGCACACACTATACCCTGGAGGAACTGGTTTCTGTAGTCTTGCTGGTGTGGAGTTTCGCTCATGAATATCACCGATCTCTTTTCTTGCCTCAAGTTGAAAGTGAAAGTGCAATATATAGCCGAATACTAAAGACATGGCTATTCTGTACAGGGTTCACATCTCCTGGGGTCGTTCCTCACCCAGGACCATGAGTTAATTGAACTGGGAATTAGCTTTTGCAGGGACCAATGCAACGAGATACAGAATTGAAATGTTAATAGGACCCCTTGAGGGCTTTTTCCTAAAAATAGGTGGAGAACTATTTCATATTCAAGGGAAAATTGATTTTTATTGTTCATAAAATTTAATAGAAGTGATTATTGAAAATGGTAAGGATGTTTCCCGAATACAGAGATATTTAGTGATGGTTTTATATATATATATATATATATATATATATACATACACACACACACACACACACACACACACACACACACACACACACACACACACACACACACACACACACACACACACACATTTGCTGTGGAGTTGGTGTGACAGCAGAAGCAGCCTAGGAAGCCTTTAAATTTGTGCATGGCAGTTGTGGAATAATTTGTGATCTTACAGACAACGTCAAGACATTGGACCTGATTCATTTACGAAAGTAAAGCAAAAAATGAGTAACTTTACACCTTGGCAAAACCATGTTGCATTAGAGGGGGATGTAAATTTAAAATGTGATGGCAGATTTATACTTGGGGTAAGGCATGTCCTAGATCAGTTTTGTCTAACCTGTGACACTCCAGGTGTTGTGAAACTACAGGTCCCAGCATGTTTTGCCAATATATAGCAGCTTATTTCTGGAAGGGTAAACTGGGACTTGTAGTTTCACAACACCTGGAGTGTCACAGGTTGGCCAACACTGTCCTAGATCAACGCTGAATTTCAGTGTACAAATAAACTATCAAGTATTTGTGTGCTATATGTAAAAACAGACAGTATTTAACTTATGTGCAAAATAATTAACTCATTTGCACCCATTGCATTGTAACATGGTTACAACGTACTCATTTTCTTGCCTTACTTTCCTTAATGAATCAGGCCCAATGTACTCTACACATCATACTGATGTAAAAATCAGGACAGATATATACGAAAAATAAGGACAACTTAGGATATGTCCCATATCTCTACAGACATTCCTGCAATGTGCCTCGGCACACCCCTAAACTGTTATGCACACTGTGTGTATATATATTAATATATATATATATATATATATATATATATATATATATACACAAGTTAACCCGTGCATGATACTCATGCATTCTAGTCAAATCAAGCTACTTAAGGTGTTAAAAAGGTTCTTGTCATGCATTTGGGCCTAGCCCAGGCCTCCTCAGGGGAAGAGCGTTACTTCCCGACGCAAGCGCCCTTTTTTAACATGGTTTTGTCCACATGTCACCACCTCATCATTTTTCGCCATCACCTCATCCTTCATCTTCATCGCCACATCCTTCATCAAGCTACTTAAGGTGTTAAAAACTCCCCACTGTCACCCCCGGCAACCACCAACCACTCCCAACTGTCACTTCTCCTTCAAGAAATATATAGGTCAGTGTATAACTCTGCCCAGCAGGTGGCGCTGCAGCTTGTTTTTGTTTTTTTTCACACACGCCACTAGGCATTTATATAGTAGATATATATACGTGTGTGTGTGTGTATTCCTTAGTAAACCACATAGATAGTAAAGTGTAACATCGCTCAAAAATGGTTTAAAAAAATAAATACATTTTGTTTAATTAAATTAGGATATGTACCACAACTCTGATGTGTGAGATGCAACTCCTGCCCGAAATCAGCAGTTGAAGACAAAATCTTGGCTGTTGCTGCCATTTGATGCAAATAACGAACACACTTAGCAACAGTCGTGACCATGGAAACAAACTGCACACTCTTATCTGTTTCCTTGTTGCTATGGGGTGTTAACAGCAATTGTCTTCAACTGTTGATTTTGGACAGCAGTCCGAATTCAAGTATATTTACTTATTCCAGTAAATTGTGGTACCCAGCAAAATGATTTGTTATTTGTCATTTTTGACAGGAGTATCCCTTTAAAAATATTTTTTTTTCTGTTTGTTGTAGCTGTAGTAACAATCTCTAATATATGTTACCCGATAGTTCCAGCACTTGTATGACATCCTCTGTGAGCTTTCGTGATATATTAGTTTCTAAAACTGCTTACTACCGAGAAAGTTCAGTTTTTAGCAAAATGTTAGTTATCTGTGGATATCTTGCTGATATCTCAATTCTATTGTGAGCTCCCCCCACTGTAAGGTTATCCTACTATAGCAAGACTTCCCCCCCCCCCCCCCCCTAAGAGAACCAATCTGTATTTCTAATAGGGATGAAAGCACCTATATTTGTATTCTTTTTTTTCTGTCATACCGCTTTCATACTGCCGCCCCGGCAATATCCCGGGTTTTTCAAGCCAGGTTTTTGCCGGGGATCGGAGCGTCCCAGCTCAGAAACACCATTCATACTGCAGCTCGGACCCGGGAATTTCCCGGGTTGACCCCATTCATACTGCACAAGTCTGTGCCCTGGCAATTTGTGGGAGTCATCACCAGAGCAGTTTTCATTGGTTGAAAAATGGTGATGTCATTGAAAGGTGACTGTTTTTTTCTCTATAACAAACCTATGACTGCTCAATTGTGCACACTCTGTGCTCTGGTAGCTACACAGTTAACACTTCACACACTGGTATCTAAGGGGTCAACCCAGCCAAGCAATCTATCTCTTCTAAACAGACAGTGAATTTGTTTAGAGCAATAAGAACAGTTCTTATTAACTGTTAGATTTAATATAGAGACAGGCAGACAGCCAATCAGCTTGTTTTCTGTGCAACCCGGGTTGAAAAACCCGGGTTGCACCATTCATAGTGCAGGCAACCCGGGTCCGACCCGGGAATTACCCCTCGATAAATCCCGGGTTTTTAGACCCGGGATTTTTGACTTGTACCATTCATACTGCACCAAGACCCGGGTCGTTTGAGCTCGCCCCGGCAAAAACCCGGGATTTTGGTGCAGTATGAATGGGGTATCACTTTGCTCAGTAACTAAGGCAAGTATAAGTCTGTTATTATATTGTATGTCAGTTTTGTAAACAGCATGAACACACCAGTCGGATTTTTATCTTGATGCCAACTAAAGAAATCTGCCGATCGCAGCAAAGAGAAGGATCCAAAAGAACCAACCCTTGCATATCTTTTTTTTACTGACAATTTTATACTAATCTGCTGGTAATTAGAATTTTTATATTACTATAATATAAATATATACTGACATTATTTTACATTAAATACCTCTAAATGGGAAAGTAGATCTAGTTTAGAACTAGAAGAGAATTGTGACATTATGTAATGTGTTCACGATCTTAACAATTTCAAAATCATTGGTTTGGCACTTATTAAAGTTTCATAGACTTTTACTACCAAAAACTTAGTGACAATAAGGAGCCCTTAAAATACTCAGTGTTAATACCTTTTATCATTACACTTATACCTTATAGTTAAAACTTAATAACCTTCTTATCTAAAATAACAACACGGACACCAGATATAAGTTTGGCAAAAAAGGGCGTATTTTATTTAGTGGAAAATTTTATTTAAAACTCTGATGGCGACGAGAGCGAAGCAGTCAGCTAATGACTAAACTTTAAACCAATACAGCGTAAGGTGAATCTCAATACCGCTGTCCCAAGACTTTACGAATCCCAAGTCTTTATGATTGGTCGGTACTAAACTTGGCGTCATCGCGACTGCCCCCTTCTGGACTCACATTGCCCCGTATGACAGGGTACCCTCCGCCCCAGAGGCCCAAGAGTCAGGTTACTGCAAAAGGGGCAGTGACGTGCGGCCAATTAAACGGTAGCACCTTCGATTAGTCGCTGACTGCATTGCTCTCCTACCCACTGCGCCATGTCATAAGACAAGGACTTAACTCGTAGCATGACCAACTTATGCCGGGCGGGAGGGAGGTATCTGAAATCCAGAATTAAGAGAGAGCCAGCCCACTAATCCAAGCTAATGTATAACCTCCTGCAAAGCCACTCCCTCCAGAGTGATAGGCTGGCTGCCAAAATTGTTTAACCCCTACTGGTCAGTACTGATGAAGTATAACACGATATTTTAATTGCCCTCAGCTTAGGGCTTCACTTAAACAAGTGGAGGGAGTGTGACACATGGGGGCTTATTTAATAAAATGGTGCAATGAGCACAAATGTGCTGTTACTCATAGCAACCATATTCTGTCATTTTTCAGTGCAGTTTGCAAAACAGAAGCAAGGGGGTTATAGTACATTGATGCACATTGCGTGGTGGGTATGTGAAAGATGTGTTTGGTGACAAGCAGAGGCATAGTATGGGCAGAGCTAGTGGATGATGTGCTTCGGGCACCAGATGGGCTTCGGGGTGCCAGGGCTGGGGTTATTCTCTGGTGGGCCCCTGGTATGATCAGGACCAGAGAGTGTCTATTTCCTGGGCAGTTCAGACCACAAGAAAATGGCCGCCTCTCAGTGTGGATCCAGCACTAAGCTTTCGGTTTCTTTCCCTGTGGAAGTGCGTTACTATTTCTGGGAGAATTAATGGCTGCTTCTAGGGGCCTGGACATATTTCTCTTGATAAGGAGAAAATATCAGTGGGCACATATTTTGTCTATATATAGGATCCAGTTACTGAGATAGTGTCCATTATGCAATCAGTGTCCCTGCATTAAAATAGTGTATTATATCAGCATCATGTCCTTGTGTTATACTAGTGTCCATTATTTCCACTTCAACTTGCTCCCAAATGTTGCCCCCCCCCCCTCCTCCCCGTACTTCAGTACTAGGGAGGGGCGGGGGCAGTGCGCCGTAGCATGTGCTTGCTCTGGGCACCATGGCTCCACGCTATGACCTGGTGACAAAACAGATAGCTTAGTGTGTATCTCCTACTTTAGTGTTCAGCACACTTACCCTGCTGTTGTCTGTCTCGCCATATTTCTGTACAAATCAGCATGCCATGGTTCCTGTTTCCCTGGGCGGCCGCCATAAGCACAGTGTTAGAAGTTGGATAACAATTTTACCACTGTCAGGCTGCTACGTGTAGCATGGTGCAGATACAAGGTGGGCACCAACCAGGAGCAGGCTGAGCTGGGGGGCAGAAGGGCATCTGCCCCCCACCGGGCTGGTCCCATAGTGGGCTACCTTGGGCCGTGTCACTGGGCCATCTGCATTTTTTTTCTTTAAAATAGGCTGCTGGGTCGAGTCTTACCCCCAGGGCTAAAATCTGCCAGCCCTCCCCTGGCACCAACTCCAGGTCCCGGATCAAATGCACATAGGAAGTTATTAGGAAAGCACCATGTTATAGTCTGTCATTTCTACTGCTACAAAATCAATTTTATTTCTAAAAAACAAAACAACAACTATACACTTTTAGTTATAATAGACTGTATTCAAAAGAAAGAGAAGAACGGAAATTTAACACAATTTAAATCAATTTTCCCTAATTATTACCAAGTTGATTTGAAAATAACTATGATCATGTCCCCAGCTGTGGTCATTAAAGCTGTTTCTAAATTCTTTATGTCTGAGCTGCAGATGATTAAAAATATATCAAGTGAGTTGGAAGAGACAGAGCCATCAGCTCTGTATCCCCTCCACCATATTTACTACAATAGCTCTTGGGCAGCACGGTGGCTCAGTGGTTAGCACTTCTGCCTCACAGCACTGGGGTCATGAGTTCAATTCCTGACCATGAACTTATCTGTGTGGAGTTTATATGTTCTCCCCGTGTTTGCATGGGTTTCCTCCGGGTGCTCCGGTTTCCTCCCACATTCCAAAAACATACTGGTAGGTTAATTGGCTGCTATCAAAATTGACCCTAGTCTCTCTCTCCCTCACTGTCTGTGTGTGTATGTTAGGGAATTTAGACTGTAAGCCCCAATGGGGCAGGGACTGATGTGATTGAGTTCTCTGTACATTGCTGCGGAATTAGTGGCGCTATATAATTAAATGGTGATGATGATACTACTGTTTTTTATACTTTGTTGCAACAATATTGTAGCTCCCTGCAAAACATTTAACCCTACGGGTTGCAGAGAACCTAAGGTTATATGGTTTTCCTCCTCAGACCATGTCAGCTCTAAAGAATAGGTCAATCCTTAATCAGCTGAGTAGAGACAAGAACAAAAGTTGACCCCCCCCCCCCAAGGAGTACAGTGTGACTCATTCCTTTATTGTCTTTTTCATGTCTCTTCAAAGCTGAGCGTGGCCACGGTGAGTGTAGTAAGGTTTATTTTATTTGGTTTTGTATGTGGGTTTTTTTATATTCCCAGGAAAGATTCTGAGGGTTCCGGTGTTGTTCCGGGACAGGGGTGGCTCCCTGGACCATTCTTTGCTGCCGTTAGGTGGCAACTGCGGGTAAAGCTGCTACTCTGTCCAAACAAAGGTTATTCCAAAGGCAGGCACAGCAGTTGTAGCGTCATCAGATAACGTGACCTGAACGGCGGACGTCCCTTCTGGATCAATCAATTGAGTTGAGTTTGATTGCAGCTTGGATCGAGGAGTCCTGGTACACAGCTTGCACTAGGAATCTGCAACCAGCCCTGAAAAAGCTGAAAGACTCCTGTTGTAGAGGAGCCTTTAGCGGGGGCATAATTATTTCACTAATTTGATTTAGTTACATAGTTGATGAGGTTGAAAAAAAGACACCAGTCCATCAAGTTCAACCTAATTTGGATCTCCTGCGATCCCTCACTTAGTTTTCTTATTCTCATTTCGCTCTCGGCACTCTTTCAAAGCCGGTGGAGGGGAGAAAGACTAGTAAGATTATAATCGCAAAAGATGAGCTTCACCCATGTCAAGGGGTTAAAAGAATGTGGTCTCAGATGTGTATAGACTTGGATAGTATACAAGAGCTTTCTTCATGTGGACCTATGATTTGTATGGGGAAGACTCTTTTACTCATGAACGGGAAACTGATTAGACATATTTATAAGACTATGGGAATACCGGATATGCCAATGATTTTTTTGCAGATAAATAGAACAATAAATAAATAGAGTGTTTATTATACACAGAGTGATTAAACAACTTTTGCTTAAGAAATGGGATCAATTGGAGAAGTGGCAATCCAATATTAAAAGGTTGGATAGCATGTATCCCTTTCAAGAAACTGAATCCACCAAGTGGGACAATATCTAAAGTTGATGCTGTAGCACACTGTCTGTTGGCTGATTCAGAAAGTCACAGAAGGTAAACTTTCAATTGCCAATGGATTGTAGAAGACAATTTTCCGCTCCTTCTTCATGACAACATTTTACAGAGGCCCAAAGGTACCATACTGGCAAACAGTATGATAGACAGTTTGCAGCAATAAATATCTAGGCAGCCTTTTCATTCCTTTAGAGGAAAGGAAAGAAATTCACAATGACTCTCTTGCTAATGTAACCTCTAGCAGGCCTGATGGGTGACAGGATTGCAAACTATCTAACTAAGCTGAAAGTAATCTTTTTTCTAAAAGAACATGGTAGTATCATGAATACAGTCAAGAGTCACCTTATGCCGTCTCAGCAAATGCAGGTTCTGGGATAACATGTAAGCAGGGTACACACCTATGAGATTATCGTGCAGATCACATGATTCATGACCATTTCATCAGATATTGCAAGTGTGTACACTTCCACGATCAGGTTTTAACATACCAAAACACTTTGCATCTGTCGATTTGGTTTAGTAAACTTCCTAAAAATCACGATGGAACAAAGTCTTTTCAGCAGATGGTTGTGAGAGATGTACATCACAGATCTGAAGGTAAATTGTGTAGGTGTGTATTCATGCATGAATCGGCATGTTCACCGGGTATTTCAATCGTTGATGAAATCGTTAGAGACACTGCATCTAAAGTATGATTGCATAATTTACCCAGCTTTAGGCACAATGATAGGAAGAGGAAAGACTTGTGAGAACTCAATGCCTCAATTATCAAATTCACTGTCAGTAACAATTTTCAATAAGTGATTGTCTCAATCTATTAGGGATGTTTTCCTCAACCACAGGGTCCTCCATGGACAAGATGGAACATTGGGAATATTATACTAGAGATATTCGACCGGTAGGATCTCTGGATCAGATTGCACGAAGCACCAGGGAATCTCTCAACCAGTGGCAGGATCCAGCATTAAAGGAAAAGGGAGTACCCCTCTCAGAGTCAAAATGGACTAATGACATATTCAAGCTCCAAAGGTTCTCATCTGCACACAGAATTAGTAAAGTGGCTTCTGTGAAGGTCAAATAATTGGATGAAGTAAACCAAATTGATTAGTATTGTTTTACTTCAAAAGGAAAATAAACTATACGCAAAAATTCTGGAAGCAAAGGCAGTGTGGTATGTAATACAGCATTTTCTGCCTTAGTTGCAACACAAACAGCTCAAGATCTTTTCAGACCGGATGGTAATGGCATTCATAAACTGAGATGGGGGCACTAAGACAATCATATCAACTCAACAATCATATCATGGGCATATTAACAATCTGATACCTCTGTCAGCTGTTCAAGTAGCGGGCAAGAACAGCAAATCTGCAGATTGTCTCCATCGGAATGACATCCACCTAGGGGAGTGGGCATTGCACAAGGAGGTCCATCAGATAGATTTAGGGTCCATCAGATAGATCTGATGGCACAAGTTAAAACACCAAGACAGAGCAATTTTACTCTGTCCTGTTCAGCTCATTGCACACACACTGAAGACCAAGAAAGAGGCAGTGGAAGTAGTAGCAGTTTCATTCGAGCTTGTTGGCCGTGGTTCACAGTAGCATGGGAGATGCTCCTACTCATACTTTGGTGCAAATCCAGATTGCTCAATGTAGTTGCGTCTAACATACCTCAAGTGCTAAATTTCCTTCAAAAAGGTTTATAGAAGGGCCCTGCCCTTAGTACATTGAAGGTACAGCTTTCAGCACTTTGTGTTCTTTCTCATGGCTGCTGGTGACATCTCCCTTAACCCTGGGACCTGTACAATCCCCACTGCTCACACGACTCACTCCACCCCAAAACTTTCCATCTACCCCGTACTTCCAACAACTACCACAACCTTCTTTGCTTCAGCCTCACCTTACTTCACGCCCTCCTCCCTGCACCCAAATCCACATGTACACAATTACACCTAATTACTCTTTACACTATTCACACTAATACACCATGAGAACCATACCAATTTCCACTCTGAGCCACACTCGCTCCTCTTGTTTCAGCTGTGCTCCTTTCAACTTAGAATGTAAGCTCTCTAATGAGCAGGGCATTCCATACTCTTTATTTCGTCTTCTTTGCATGTCTCTGTTTTACGTAAGTCCTGTTTTCCCTACTGTACGGTGCTGCTGAGCACTGTGATGCCTTACAAATCTACGACAATAAAAATAATAGCATCAGAACCATTTGAAGTCTTACATGAAGTCTCAATTAAATGGCTTACAGCCAAATTCCTATTCTTGTTGGCAATCACATCTGCTAGAAGAACAACTTAAGGCTTTATGGTGCTGCTTTAAGGAACAATTTTTTAACATGTACACTGATAACATAGTACTTTTTTGCCTAAGGTAGTTTCCACATTACATTTCAATGAAGAAATTGTACTTCTGTCCCTTTGTTCTAAACCATCTAAGAAAACGAGAAATGAAATGACAAACACTAGACCTGGTCAGAGCAATTTGAATGTATCTCTTGAGAACAAGGGAAATCAGAAAGAGAGATCATCTATTTGTACTTCCTTAAGGTCCACGTTCAGGGTATGCTCCATCCATAGGCACTCTTGCAAGATGGATTTGACAAGTTGTTTCACAGACTTTTAAGAGGAGCAGAGGTGAGGTGCCAAAAATACTGAGGGCGCATTCCACAAGGGCCGTGACCATCTCCTGGGCAAACAGGTTTCAGGCTTCAGCAAATTATCTATGGCGATCAGTAGGCTGGTCATCATTCATACCGTCTTCAAACGTTGTCTTCAGGATGTCGTAGCTTCGGCTAAAGCTCAGTTTGGATGGAAAATGCTTCAAGCATTTGATCAAATATTTTATATGCATGGATTGATCAGTGCTTGATTTCTTGGGCCAATCATGTGTTATCATTAGGGCTGCCATGGAGAAAAAATAAGCAAACTGTACTCACCAATAATTTAATTTCCGTGAAGAACTCCATGACAGCTCAAATATTTCCTCCCATGTTATCTGTTTATATATCTTTCAGAGAGAGCTTGGGAAGTCACTCAAACACAATGCATGAAGGGGCCACACTCTATGTTTTCCAGGCGGTATCAACTTTTGTTTCTGTCCCTACAACTGATTAAGGATCAATCCATTTGTTAGTGCTGCCATGGAGTACTTTAACATCTTGACCCGCGAATGGTTGTGTGTGTCAGCCAGTCAAAAACACAACAGGTTAAGCCTTTAATAATTAAAGATAAAGCCATGCCTACACTTGCAGCAATGTCTTGCATCTGCTGGAAGAAATCACATGTGACAGATCACCTATAGCCAGCAAAAACATAAACAACATAATCATCAGCTGGGGCTATGAAACAAACAAAAAAAAAACATCTCCAATTTTGTATAGTTTTGGTATAGGTTTATCCGGTAATAAGATCTGAGAGAAGTCCACTTGTCATTTTTCTCCAGGAAGGAACAGACTTATTTAGCTTAGTGTAAAGGTATCAGGTTATATTCACTACAACAATTTGCACTCAGTGGATCCTTTATTAGGTAGAACTTTCTAGTACTGGGTAGGACCTTCCTTTGCTCCCAGAACAGCTTGAATTCTTTGTGGCATGAAATCAACAAGGCTGGAAACATTCTTTACAGATTCTGGTCCATGTTGACATAGTAACATCAGGCAGTTGCTGCTGATTTGTCAGCGGCACATTTATGCTGCAAATTTCCCTTTCCACCACATCCCAAAGGTGCTCTATTGGATTGAGATCTGGTTACTGTTGAGGCCTTTGGAGTACACCAAACTCTTTATGTTTTTGGAACCAGCTTGAGATGAGGTGTGCTTTGTGACATGGCGTGTTCTCCTACTGGAAGTAGCCATTAGATGGGTAGATTGTGTCCATAAAGTGATGCACATGGACAGCAACAATACTCAGGTTGGCTATGCATATAAACAATGCTCAATTGATATTAATGGGCCTAATTTGTTTTAAGAAAATATTCCCCACACCATTACACCCCCAACTGCACCATTGATACAAGTCAGGATTTATCCACGGATTCATGGTCTTTACAGCAAATTCAGACCCCACCATCTGCATATCGCAGCAGAATTCGAGATTCCTCAGACCAGGTGACAATTGTTCAGTTTAGGAGAGCCTGTGCCCACTGTAGCCTGTTTCCTGTGCATAACTGACAGGAACCTCTGCTGTTGTAGCACATCGACTTCAAGGCTTGACGTGCTGCGCGTTCAGAGAGGCTCTTCTGCAGACCACTGTTGTAGTACATGATTACATGAGTTACTGTCACCTTCCTGTCAGCTTGAACTAGTCTGGCCATTCTCATCGGACTTCCTTAATTAACAAGGTGTTTTCGCCCCCAGAACTGCCACTTACTGGATGTTTTTTGTTTTGCGCAACATTCTCTGTAAACTCTGGATACTGATGTGTGTGAACATACCAGGAGATCAGCGGTTTCCGATATATTCAAACCACTCCAAGTTATTTCACAGTCACTTAGATTCCATTTCCTCCCCATTCTGGTGTTTGGTCTGAACAACAACTGAACCTCTTAACCATATCTGCATGTTTTTATGCATTGAGTTACTTCCACATGATTGGCTGAGTGTAATTACAACCTGGTAAAGTACAGTGACGATATCTATCAATCTATTTAGGGGCCCACTTAAATCAGCAACCCCATGAAAAAAAATCAGGAGGTATATTTACCAGACTGCAGGTTTAAAAAGTAGTGATGTTGCTTATAGCAACCAATCAGATTCTAGCTACCATTTTGTAGAATGTACTTAATAAATAACTAGAATCTGATTGGTTGCTATAGGCAACAACTCCACTTTTTCAAACCCGCAGTTTAGTAAATCTAGCCCCAGGTGTTTTTATTCCCAACATAAATCACTGTGGCAGGCTATAAGAATGTTGGTATTTACCAGTTTCCCTTGTTTTTTTTCTTCAGGCTGCTATTAATGATTTATTATGCTGGTCTACCATGGCAACCACAGTCACATTTCACATGAGGTAGAGGCTTTGGAACACTCCTCTGAGCTCTGTCTGCACTATCTTCCTTCTCCTCCCTCTGCCATCACATGACATGCTGACAGCTGTGAGCCTGTGTCTCAGACTTTTTGCTTGCCTACAGAGCTTTTGAAAAGGAGATGATTTGTAGGATAGCTAAAAAAAGATGCATTATCAAATGCATTATTAGAAAGTAATTAACTTGCTATTTAAAGGGAAAATAAAATAAATGTTTTATGTGGGATTGCTGATTTAACGTAAAAGTCAAGAAAACATCTAAC
Source organism: Mixophyes fleayi (assembly GCF_038048845.1). Lineage (NCBI taxonomy): Eukaryota > Metazoa > Chordata > Amphibia > Anura > Limnodynastidae > Mixophyes > Mixophyes fleayi. Next base: position 137,823,672 of record NC_134408.1, read on the forward strand.
ATATCCCAACATACCTTTAAAAATATGACATTGTATATTTTTAATTAAAATAAACAACTGTGCCTCAAAAGGAGGAAAGCTTTAAAAAAATAATCAATGTTAAGGCTGAAGAAGTGCAAGGTCCTTAAATTTTGAAACACAATGTGCCCCTACAAAATACTATCTTAATTATATTCCGTTCTCAGAAGTTCCTGGCCATTTTACATACATATTTGTGAAAATAACGAGGATTTTTTTTTTATACAGTACATTGTGCTTTTGATTCTTTATAAGCAATCTCATGAAAAATGTACTTATCAATATTTATTTTTTAACATAATAAAGAAAAAAAACTGTGATCCATACTATAGTCTGAAAGTTAAGTTATACCTTATGTCACCTTATTGACCAGTCTAAATTAGAGGTTCCTAATCTTTATAATTGTAGGTCTCAAATTAAGTCAGAGTCAGCTTGAGCACCCATTGTTCAGCTTTGAATTAACAACGTGATTCCGTTTCATTACCTTACCGTTGGCTACGTAATATATATAGTCTATATTATTTTTTTTAGTAAAATATAACTTAGCATATCTGTAGCTGGAAGTTAAATAAAGATTGACTTTAAGGCCTTCAGTGGCCTCTCAATCTCTCTTTGGGGTGATTCGCTGGTTATGGTGACGCTTGGAATGCTAAATAGGAGCATTCGCGCATCAACTTGACAATAATTGGAGATTCACCTGTAGGACGTCCTTTGTACTAGCTAGGGTAGTCCTAGAGCTGTGTTGGCTCTGGCTACATTTGTGCTTATGATCTTGCCATGACCTTAATTTTAACTCTGACACGCTACAGTATTAAAACCATTGAAGGACAACACCTTTAATAACATATTTTTAGTTTATAGTGCACAACAGCTTTGCAAAAAGAGAACGTTGGAGATCCACCTCAACCAGCATGGGAACCCATAAAACGCGTTGGGTCCGGATGTTAAAGGACATTATAAAAAAAATTAAATATATGCCCCCCTTGTTGTACATCTTAGTCTGCATTGAAAGAAACTTTAGAAGAGATCAGGCTTCCACAACGATATAGTTAATGTGCAGGGTTCTACCCTGAAGAGTTCTATTCTGCTCACCCCAAAACGCGTCATACTGCAACTTCATTTCAAAATCACATTAACTTCCTGAAATTGACGCCAGGATGATGTGCTGTGGGCTGTGCCTAACACAATGCTTCGATGAGCACCCTTGATCCCTTTCGGGGTCCCCTCTGGCACAGGGGGTATCAGGGGAGGGAACCTAATATACAGGTAAAAGGGTCAGATGGTGATGTGGGTCTCGTTAACAACTTCTCTTCTATTTTAAACAAAATAATGATCCATTGAAGACAATTATTGCTTGGAGACAGAAATAAATGGTTCTGCAGATAGAGATTCAAGTATGTGACCAGTTTTTTGTTTTAATCTTAAATTGGTGCAACATTTTTTTTGGAAAAAAAAAAAAATGTCAACACTGCAATGACCTGTAATGCTCACAATATTTACATTAACTGCATACATAAAACCAGGAGAAAAAAACTCGAGAGGAAAACAACAGTATGGACTGAAACAACTACTTCTATCATCCACACTATAAGAAACAAACGAAAGAGAAAGGTCGCACATACTTTACATAGTTGACTAAAGTAAAGTACGGAGCGGTGAGCAGTACAGAACAGAATTGGTGGAAACACTGAAGAAATGTCTGATTGTTTACAAATGATACAATGGAACAATAAAAATTAAAATATCTTATAAGATACACTCACACATCTTTATGGACAAACAGCAGAAAAGCAGACTATTACAAAAAAAAAAAAATGAGTAACAATTGAAAAGTAACACTAAAACACACACATTGTTTGACATAATCTGTATGGGGGACAGGCCAGGGTGCTTGGGGTAAAAAACAAAAAGCGTGCCTCGCCAACGCACAGTTAAGTCCGCCATTTTTTTGTGCTGCATCTATATATATATGAGAAAGCAGCCTATCAATTCCCTAGGAATTAGTGACATCACTGAGAAGCTTTGTTGGTCCTCAGTGATGTCACCAGTTCCTAGAGGATTGATTGGCGGCCTCCCCATGCACACAGACCACAGCATGGCAGCTTCCACCGTGAGCGGGGATGGTTACAACGCTTTGTGGTGTTCACACCAGAATTTTGCAATCCACCAGGTTTGGAGAAAATAAATGTATAATCACCTACGTCTTAACGTAGGTGACTATACATATGTACAACGTACGAGTGAATCTTCTTGTACAATACAATGTTGTCGGCTCATTTATATGTAGTGTTTTTTTTTTTTTCGTTTCACATTTTCACTTTACGTAACATAAATAATTTGGTTAATAAAATAACTTGCATGTTTCAGCCACGTTAATATATAATCTGTTAACAGTATAAATACTTTTTTTTTTTTTTTTAAATAAAATAAATCTGTGATATGTTACATAATACTGATTAAAAACAAAAAGAAAAAAAAAACTGCTTAGGGTGAGTCTATCACAGCAGCTTGTGACGTGTTAATACTGTGGGATGAGATAACGGAGAATCATGCTGCCTAGGTCAAGGCTATGGGGACAGTACAGTTTGTAGTGTCATAGAAATTAGCAATATAAATTTACCAGTGAAATACAGGGACACTTTCCCTCGTTACCGCACCGGTAGCTTTGTAACTAACACAAAGAGGATCTCCTCTTAGCACATCATAGTAATATATGGATTATTCGGAAACGTTGCTTTGTTACGGAGCCGGCCACGCTGCAAACAGGCGCAATTTAAAAGGGCAGGTGAGACGTACGGAGGACGTTTCGAGGGGAAGAATCTAATGCATTATGCCCGAAAGATGCATCTTGTTGCTTTAAATTCGTCACTTGATCGCGGTTATTGGCTTGTTCTTGTAGTAGCTTTAAAATATGATATATACTTTTTTTTAGCAAATAATAAAAATTCTCTGTTTTACTTCTATAGGGACTGGGCCAATACAGAGGTGGGCAGCAGGTCAGTGTAAACCTTTGGAGGGCAGTAAGTATAGTTCTCACTGCTACATGATATATAGGTAGGCTGGATGCTAGGCTCCTCCTTGCTTCACAATGTAGAGTAGGGCCCGCTAGTGCAGTGATGGCTAACCTGTGACACTCCAGGTGTTGTGAAACTACAAGCCCCAGCATGCTTTGCCAGTAGATAACTAGCTGATAGCTGGCAAAGCATGCTGGGGCTTGTAGTTGCACAACACCTGGAGTGTCACAGGTTAGCCATTACTGCCCTAGTGGAACAATAAAACATTAGCTGTTGCAGAACCTCCTAGTAATTAAAAGCTGTTAATCACCTGACTGCCGAATGTTGCCACAGAACAGGAAGCAAATTAGATGTAGGGACAGGATAAAGGATCTAAAGTTAAAATGAAAGCAAGCGCTGCCCAGATCAACCTACCTCTACGCTAACGACGAAGGAGAAATGAGAAAACGAATTATTGCAGTTTGTTAGGTAAGCAGTGGACATGCAATCATATAATTCTGTTTCAGACCTCACTCTCCTACAGGTACCTGAAATGGGAGTTAAGAGGCTCCCCCCGGGAAGGAAATGATCAGGATTTGTGGAGCGCCCCCTGCTGTCACCTGACAGTATGGTATAAAAGCAGTTATATTTTTTTTACCTATACACCGCTTGAACATCAACTTGATAGAAACCAAAGAATTTTTGTACACTATTATAGTACAGTAAAAGATAAAGTGTGCATTAAGTCGGCTTGTACATGACAATATTGTACACTATTTACATCTGGGTTATCAGCATCAAACTCTAGATCTGTTTATATACACACTGAAAATGTATCAGAAACATCCGACTGTTTTTCTTTATAATCACAATTGTAGCATTATAGAAAAAACAGATTATCTCCATTCAGTCACATGGTTTTTTTTAGGATTCCAGCGCCCCACCTGCCTAAAATGCAAAAATATTTACCACATATTCACTTTACACCAGGTGGTGATATCTAGAAATATTGATATACATATATTAATATCAATGCCTATATACAAATATATGATCTTGGAACTATCAATGTTATCTGGAGATTTTCCTCCTCTTGGGTTTCGGGGGCTTGAGTTGTCGCTCTCTCTGAGGCACCTGGAAGACACAGGGAAGCGAGGAGAGAAGGTTATACATAGTAATACATAGAATAACATGATGATGAATGATGAACTGTAAAGATGGAACTGTTGGAAGATGGAAGCTTGGGCCCAGTCATAACTTTATGACTTACATTGCCAGAGATTTTGTCCAGCTCGTTCATCGCCTCGTGTATCGCAGCTTCTAGATGGTTATTTAGTGTTCCACTTCTACAACAGAAAATACAGGAACAAATAGTTACTATTCTCTGTACTTTATGCTAATTTGGGGGACAAGTAAACTGTGTAGTAGACTAGGAAACACACTTCAACATTTAAATGTACAAGAGATATAATACACACTAGAAATAAAACTGTGACCACATTATAGTGTCCCAGAGCAATCCATCTCCTGCTCACACCATATCTCTCTTAGTTACTGTTTCCAAATTGCATAAGCTCTATAGTGCAGATTCCACTGAACTTGTCTATGAAACAGAACCAGCGAGACCCGGACTGCTGATCACACTGACTTCTGTCTATGAAACAAAACCACTCAGCCTTGGACTGTTGATCACACCGACCTCAGCCTATGCAACAGGACCAGTCAGCTCCAGACTGCTGATCACACCAACCTCAGTGTATGAAACAGAACCAGACAGCCCCACACTGCCACATTTACTTTTTTTGTCAAATGCTACATGCCATTTGTACATATATGTACAGGATACACACAATATACAAATAGAAATATATATATATATATATAAATCCTGAACTAGTGTAAATGGTACTTAACATTTTTTATAGCTTGGACCACAAATGTTATTTTTCCATTATTCTGAGACCCCCACTCATCAGTGTTCCATTGCCCAGGGACCCCAATCATCAGTGTTCCATTGCCCAGGGACCCCAACCATCAGTGTTCCATTACCCAGGGACCCCGACCATCAGTGTTCCATTGCCCAGGGACCCCGACCATCAGTGTTCCATTGCCCAGGGACCCCGACCATCAGTGTCCCATTGCCCATGGACTCCAATCATCAGTGTCCCATTGCCCAGGGACTCCAATCATCAGTGTCCCATTGCCCAGGGACTCCAATCATCAGTGTCCCATTGCCCAGGGACTCCAATCATCAGTGTCCCATTGCCCAGGGACTCCAATCATCAGTGTCCCATTGCCCAGGGACTCCAATCATCAGTGTCCCATTGAACAGAGGCAATAATCATCAGTGTCCCATTGCCCAGGGACAATAATCATCAGTGTTCCATTGACCAGGGACAATAATCATCAGTGTTCAATTGACCAGGGACCCCAATCATCCGTGTTTAATTGCCCAGAGACAATAATCATCAGTGTTGCATTGCTCTGGCAGCTTCCAATATAACGTATTGCATATCTGACAACTCAGAGACCCCAAGAACAAATTCTGAGATCCCAACCGACAAGTTTCCTATCAATTCCCTATTAACATAACCAAGGTGTAAGGCACAAAGTGTCTCACTAGTGAATACTGATATATATTGGTTTAACACACAAAATGGCTGCCTCTACTGTGAATAGTCGATAGGTAATGTTTCAGTAATTAATTGATAAGATATAAGGAGGGTCATCAGATCGATGTTGGATGAATTGTGGGACTGAGAGTATCATATGGGGATCTTGTCCTAAAGTCAAGGATTACTGGAACAAAATACACACCTTAATTCATTCAATCACGGGTCTCCGTCTCCCTTGCTGTCTATTATTTACACTACCCACCTAGAGTGTCCCCAAACACACAAAAGTCTTGATCCCTCTCATTTTAAATGTAGCCAACTGTTGTCTAGCGGCTCAATGGAAGAAACCTGAGCTCTCTGATAATACAGCACAATTTGGCTTGAACAGATAACAGCCATACTTCACGAACGCTCCAAGAAACTTCTAAGCGTTTGGTCTTCTTGGATTATCATGGGGCCCCCAGACACAATTTGTTTGACTCCCTATTTCTGTTATTGAGCCTCCGACATACACCCCTTACTTCTATATTCCTTCCCCCCAATTCACTCTTCATGTTTCCATACTAACAAGTCCCGTCCATCCTTTCCCCTCAAACTCCTGCCCTCTACTCACTGCCATGTAGACTCTCCCCACCATGTATTCAGATTTCCATCTCTTTAAAGCATTGACCACACAATTTCAGGTTTAGTGTCCCCCTCTTGTTCAATGACCAAACAATGGTTGGTTAAAATTGTATTTCTGCTATTTGGAGTTTCAATTGTGCTGTATCCCAATCCTCCCATCGCTGATTTCATCTGTGTGTGCCCCATCATTGTTATATTTGAAAAAGCAAAATATATATTAAAACAATAAAAGAACATATAAGAAGGTCCTTACTTTCTGTTCCTCTTCTGGGCTCGATTGTACGCCTCCAGCCCCTCTGTCAGTGTCTTCAACTTCTCACTCTCCACCTAAATAAAACCAGATGACATTATCCAAACCTATAACCGGTGTCTGTCACCTCAGTGATAACTCACTTAATGGTCATAAATATGGCAATTACTGTAAGTAGTAAATTTATATTCAGTTTGGTTATTACACCCTGGTGCTTCAGTGGGTTATATCCTTACACCCTGCAGGGAGAAGTGGGACTACCGATTTCACTAAGGCTCGTTCACAACACTGTAAGTTCACAATCTCTCGGTGCAAACGCTCTTTTGTGATTTTACACACCTACTTTTCCGTAATTAGACCTCTTTTTATAGGAAAATAAGTACATCTGCAGCAGAAATGGTAGCACCATATGGGGGTGTAAAATGTTGCACCATCCAATCGGAAGAGTTTGGGGGGGATCAGGGGTCTTGGTCAGTGTAAAGGGCATGCCCTAGCTTCGTGGGAGGGTGTAAACACTTTTTCTCCCTGCAAATGGAATTTATTGTAGACCTTGAAGTCTCATTTCAGTCCTTCAACCAAGCACATTTTCCGGGTGGATCTAAGGTCCATGAAATGAGTGCAAAAATGTTGTGGCTCGTAAATCACCAATATTACCTATTAACCCTTCCAATACAGCAACATAGTAAAGCGTGTCATGAAAAATAAATTGAAAAATCAAAAATCACTAAAGAAATTACAGACAAATTGACATTATTACAATGTGGTGATGGTTCTATATTTTTTTCACCTTCAGTTTAATTTATTGGCTTGAACGTATTCTCAACTTTTACTAAATACACGACTTATATACTATACAACCCCATACTACATACTGGTTTCGCAGCCATGTATTTATATAAACCTTATTCATTTTCATTCTACTACGACAGAGCACAAAGTTAAGCTAGGTACACACTACTGCGTTTTCAGCCGACAAACAAATGATTGGCCCAATATCACAGTAGTGTGTACCCTGGAACGATGAACGATTATCGTTCCAGAGCAAATAAAATCGTTGATCGAGATTTTCAAGCCGACATGAAATTCTCGTTCAACGATGGAACAATGTCTTTCCAATTCTGCAGTGTGTATGCATTCTGCAGAACTAGAACGACAATGTAGCTGTACAAGTAGAAATGGCAGCTTCTTTGCTGGTTATAGCAGTGTGCTGGGGGATTTTCTCTGTACTCGACAATTTAGCTAAGGCCCGGAGGTGCTGAGAGACTTACCAGTAGAAATGTGCACCAGGATATTGCAGGATGGAGGAACTGTTTGTAAAACCCTCCATGTGACACCAGGAGCCAATACAATTGAACCTGAGAGAATACTTTGATATAGTGCCAGCCTGCTCCTAACCCCCTGATAGGCACAATTTTTTTAAAAATATAAATACATGTTCCCTGACGGCTGTGATTCCATCTGTGCAGTAATTATGTTACATGTGTGTTCGGCTGTATTTCACACAATTCCTGTAAACAAATGGAGAAGGCTGACAAGTTTATAAAAGTCACAGGTTAGGACTGGGTGCCCAAATTTGCAGCTGGGGCTGAGGGGGTTAAATGGTTTAAACACATCAATTCAGAGAGATTAGAAACCTGCATAGGACTACAATGCTCTTGGACCAGATAAAGAGCACAGATCTGAAGGTAATGTGTCTACTGTATTGTAGTTTTATTGTAGTGTTCACCTAGCCTCACCCTTTGGATACAACTGCATCCATGAAAAGAGCACAGTAGCCTCCGACTAACAGCAACTCTAATAAACAACTGTGCCTAAAATAAAGATAGATAAAATAGCACAAAAAAAGATATAACAATGCATCTAGTAAAGATTTTAGGATGGCATATACAAGACAATAAATTAACCTGAAGGTGAGAAACACTTTAAACTCTTAATTCAAAATAAAATATTTTTTTACATTTCCATGGAACAGATAAGTTAATTATTTGTATTGCAACATGCTGTACTGGTTCAATCTAATAATAATGGATAATTGTGACCCAGTATCAGTTATTACACATTGCAATGAGAAAAAAATATGTCTACCATCTGTAAAGAATACAAAGAAGAAAAAAGTAAAGAGTTGAGTGTGTATAAATTTTTCTTTAACGTCAATTTCCCAAATATGTACAAATATTGCATGCGGCAAATAAGTAATAAGCCGTTGTGTACCTTCCCTTCCTCTGAGTTTTGCTGATATGAGTTGTGCAGATCGTCCCTCACAAATTTTCCGGGCCAAGAAGCCAGTCCTTTAATTTGCCCCCAGACCAAGTCTCCCATATTAAACGTCCTTGGCCTATAGCGCATAAAGTCATTCGAAGAAGGGGAGTCGGGAATCCTAATGTCATCCTCGCTACTGATACTTTTTGTGTCTGAGGGACTGGGGACGCATCCGTTCATGCCTTTGGCATGAAAGTCTCCATTATAATGGATATAGTCTCTGGCTAAAGAACTTTCCAAACTGTTGGAAGAGCTGGGAGATTGTTCCTCCATGCTGATCTCTTGTTTAGGGATGCTGAGCAAATCTCCGAAGCCTCTGTGCTGCGGGGCCCGGGTCCCGTTCATGTGCGCACAGCGTTCCATCGTGCTTTCCAACCTCTCTTTAAAACTCATCATAGTTCTTTTGTAATGGTTAAATGTGAAATTATCCTCTAGCATCTTCTCGTTTGGACAGTGCCTGGGTGGCAGCAAAATCTGGCACTGCTCGTCTTCGAAGGAGTGCAATATAGAGACGTTGCCAGATCTGGTTTGGTAAGGATTGCCGTAGACCTGCGAGTTGTGTTCCAAGAACTCCTCACATTTCCACCTGTTCACTTCACCGGGACTTTGACCTCCGTTCCAATGTCTTTTAGGTGTATTACATCCTGCTTTGAAATAATCAAACCCGTCCCCATCAGCCATGTGTTTGTTCTGATCCAAGTTTTTTCGGATCCGGTTCCCTCTAGAGTTTCGTGTTCTGACCTCGTGATCGGAATTTCCCATGTTTTTCCCATGGATGACGGTGCTCACCGTACTAGAGAGATTCAATGGGTCACCGATGGACGCAGTGAAGGCACTCATGGCACTTAGTGCTGGGATGGGGCTCATCTGTGTTGTGCTGGCCACCGCCGTGGTGATGACCACTTGCATTCCTTTACTGGCCGCATCTACCACAGCTTTGTAAATGGCATCTACCGAGTTGTCTCCTTCCCGTATGTTATCTTTTATATATTGTTCTGTCCTATGCGGCATGTTACAAGACTTGCCTGGAAACGGAGGAAGTGCAGGGTTTGGGTTTTCAGGTATTGAAGGTACACCCATCTGAGCATTGACCTCTTTGTTTTCTTGCATTCTCACCTGTAGAAATGGAAATAAATGTATTAGTGAAGAGATGGAAGAAGACAGGACTTGGTTTCTTGTAATATCCTATTTTAGATGCGAGGACTGGTACGATTACCTGAAAGTTCTGAAACAGACAGGCCATGGGGTTGAAATTGTTCGGGGGCCCCGGTACATGTCCTTTCAAGGCGTGTAGATTGGGGAACCTATGCAGGAGCTGCTGTTGCTGATTATTGTTCAGTAATGACTGAAGGTGGGACAGCTGATGGTTATTCAAGGGGTGGTTTATTGAAGGCAGGTCTCCTGTGAAAACATGGATGAGATGTCACTACGGTTATGTATTGCTCACTCTGAGTAAGGGTATGTGCACATGGACTCATTGATCTCTGTGAATAATGACACATACGAAGAATCACTGGCAAAATTGCAAAAGCACAGAACGAATGCTATTTTGTGACTTCATATAGGTTTGCCCAAATTCAACCGTTTTTCAGGGAAGTGCAAATATTTGCAGGCAAAAATGCAACATTGTTCATTTTCTGATGGCAAGAGCTGGGCAGATTCTGAGCATGTTTTGCCGTGCATGGGTTATAAGCATGAATGATCCTACCTATACACCCACATGTAAAAACAGGATTTTATTTTGCAGGATATTATTATTTATACCTTCTTTTTGTAGGGTAGGGCCTTTTATAATCATGTTTAGCTTAATAATTTATTTTGTAATGTAATGTATTATGGATCGTTGCTGTCTGTATGTTATATACTTCTGTAAATTTTATGTACGGTGCTGTGGACCTTTTGCGGCACCTTAAAAATAAAAATATATTATTAATATTAACATGGTTACACATTTGCTAGTTTTTCCACTTTGGATGGCTCAGAACATTACTAGTGTCAGCGACTAATGTCCATAATGGCTTGTGTAAGTGTGCCCAGTGTTGTTGGAAACAATATAAAACAATAACAAACTAAACAAGAACAATTTAGAGGATTAAATCTAAATGTCAAAATTAAATTGTGGTATGTTGTTAACATTTTTAGTCTTCTATGGGAACCTTTCTAAAAACAGGTGCACAGTTAAAGGTATGGTAACCAATAGCAACTAGATTCTGTCATATTTAATTTAAAGGTTAACTCTACAAAAAATGATCTTTGGAAATTTAAATCATTATGTTGGGTACAACTACTTACTGGAATAACCAGCGATATTTGAAAGCGGATTTATTTCTGAAAATGCCTGACATTTGTCAGGACGTGAATGAATGAATGTAACATGGAAGCAACTAGTGCAACATCTGAAACCATGGAAACAAATGCAGACCACACTTTGTTTCCACGGATACAAAAGTTGCTAAGGACCGTTAGCTATTCACAACTTGGTAGTAACAGTGTGGTTCTGAGATTTCAACAGACAATTTCAGACAGAAATCCCATTTCGGTAAGTGCCTAGCAGAATGATTTTAATTGGACAACATCATTTTTGAGTTACCATTTACCAAACATTTGCTATGGCTGCATTGTTTGTTTTGTAATGCATTTCAATGCATTTTTATCACAAATCCTTACAAGATTTTGCTCTGACGGCCCTCCGAGAGATAAGACTGGAAAGAACGGAGGACACTTACCTTCTCCCGCTGAGGGCTGCAGCATATGCAGAATATTCTGATTCAGGAGATGCTGCTGATTCAGAGATAACGCCATTGGCATAGAGTTTATAAGATTGGAGTTGACGGGTCGTGGAAGGTGGTTGTTGTTCGTGTTCTGTGCAAAGTGGTTAGCGTGCTCCGATCCCGCAAACGGGAAGGAGTTGCCCATTGGAAGGTGGCCCTGCATTGGAGTCCCAGATGCCGTGGTGATTATTACACCATCTTGGAGAACAGACGTAGTCTTTGTGATGGCTGGCTGACCTGCTCCGGCTATTGCTACTGATGACAAAGGTAACGGACCTCCTAAGACACAAACATAAGGTCAGATGTTACAACGCATTGAAGAGCACATATGTTAAATAACAGTGAGTGGATAGACTGCATTCCCAGGAACATGGCTCCGTCACGGTGTGTAAGCGACAGAGACCACATTGGGAATAACATGAAGGTCTCTCTTGTCCTTGAACACTGTAAGTCATTTTCTAACAGCATTTCATTAACTGGAGTGCAATAAAAAGGCAACAGCAATGACTTACATCAATGAGCAACCTTACAATAAGAGTATCATCCTGCAATAAGTAACTCAAAGTTGTTTAAAAGTAATGTATTTACTTGCATCTATTTTTTTTCCATTTAAGAGCAGATTCAATTGTCCGCCATGTTTATCGTTACTACGGTAAAAAGGAACGCTCAATTTTGCGTGCACCTCTAGGGGCACAATCAAAAATGACAGTTACTTCTGAAAAAAGAAAAATCAATCTGCATTAGGTGTCTCCCAGCTGTATTGGGAGGCACCTTGCGCGTATGTTTTTTACAATTGAATTCCCCCCTTAAAGTAAATTAAAAAAAATCTGTGCTATTTGTAACTGTGATTTATTTTAGATTCATATTGAGAAATAGAGCTCAGGGTACATATGGTCATAAACTATTCATGTTTTCTGAATCACTTTCTCCTAGGTTCGCCATCTATTAGTAGGGAGAGAAAATGAAAGTACTCCTAACTCCTACACGCAGTGGAGACAGCCAATCGATGTGGTGGAGCAATAGTCATTCACTAGGCACCCAGGAAATCACAGGGATCCTTGATGTCCTACAAGAGTAGGTGCACAGTGCAAAAAATAGGCACATAAATGTTGAACACAGTATTTTGTGGACCATCGTAAAGTAGTCCCATTGTCCGTCTATGAATCTTTTAAATATCTGCGATCCATCTAGTATGTAGTTCATTATATCTATATGTTTGTGAATTCTTTAGCACTATATATATATTCCTGTATTAATTCGATTGAAAATGTGATATAAAGTAATGTGAGGGAACCATCCATTCTGTAGTATCTGTGAATTATCTCAATATCACAAATACACAGCCCTTTATGTAAGAGCAGGGCACAGGGCATATTGAAAATAAAGGTTATGCATAATTGGAATCCCTCTTTTGTATTTGTATTATGTAGATGCAACATGTTCTTGTACAATTCTTAAATGGTGCCAGGTGGATTAGAATGGCACCAATAGTTCCCCTAGCATGTCCCCCTAAAGAGCTATCTTCAGGGGTTGTTATAAAGGGGACTCACTGACTGGCAGCACCCAGAGAAGTTCGCCAACCACTGGCATAAACTTTTGCAGGATTCCCTACATTAGTGGTCTGCCATGTTGTGCTGGAAGGTACAGAACAGAACCCTAAACTTACTATACAGGGTAAAAGAGGGGTATGGCTTGATGGACCTAACATCTACTGTGATTATGCCCTTTTGTTCAGTCAAGTGGATGCCATTATTCCGCTTCAGGATCAACTAGACTTCCCAAAGTCGCTCACTATAGGGTGCCTAATGGTACCTGGGTAAGTGAGAAGGCTACCTGACAGCCCCTAATGGAACCGGCTCTAATCCCAGACAGTGTAGCCATACCACTGTGGGGAACCAGTTCCATTGTTACAAAGGGGCAGTGTCCCAACAACTGGAGTTGTCTCTTTGGGAAAGTTCTGACTAGGAGATATGGCTCCCATTGGGCTGGCCTGGATTTGATCGACCGCAGTGAAACATCCAAGTCTCTGTGAGCCTTGTTACACTGTGTATCTGCCAAAAGCAGGAGGACATTGGACTCAGTCCCTACTCCACAAGATAGAATGTGTGCCTTGTTAGCAGGATCATCACCCAGGAACATGGTAATTATAGCACCTTTCAAGGTGGTATTGTTGGTTAGGTCTGTCACATGGTGATACTTGTTTGTTAAAAGACTATCACTGAGTGTGACTGTTATATTAAAGCATATTTGTACTTTGAATACAACTGTCTTTCCCTAAGTGATTATGAACCACTTAAGGGTACTGGGTATGCCAGTACGACAGATAAGGTAACTTCCGGGCAAACCATTCATCTGGCAGGGTATAAAGGACCAGCATTATCTGGTATCCTCACAAGCCTTAAAATATTCAATTGGATTGAGTGATGAATGGCTGGAGCCACCCATGCATCTCCTAACTGGAAAGAGAACCCATCACTCGACCATCTGACCCAGCAGCATGTTAGCCTGTGTGTCCAGCATAATCGTAGATAAATAGAATTGGTTTAAAGAGATAGCGCAGAAAAAAACTTCCAACAATCAACACAAGAATCTAACATTAACTATATTTATTGGAAAAAGTATGTGAACCTTTACTAACGAGTGGCACTTCATAGCAATCACTTGAAACTTTAGCACACTGATATTATTGGAATAACTTGCACAAACTGCTTTCTGACAGACATAGTTTTGGGTGAAGTTTTCCTTTACGGTGAGGCCATATAAAAGCACTACAAGGGCCTGATTTAGAGTTGGTTGTGAGTCCATTTGCGCCATATAAAGATGTGTAAAAGTTGACGCTCTGCGCAAGGCCACAACTTGCACCCATATTTTGAGTGGAGTGATCTCATACTTGTGTCCACTTGTGCTTGGATGAGGGGGTCAGGGGCGTTCATGTGCAAGTTCAGTAAATTAGGAGCATGGAGACGCAAGTCAACCTTGCCCGTTAGAGACACGTCTGATTTTGAATTATATGTATCTTTAGGATATGCCTTTTAGGAGGTGTTTCTTTGTGCATACCATAAGCTTTGCGCTAGTTTCTGAATTCATGATTGTGCTTGACATATCTGTATGCTACATTTAAACTGCACATACACTATATGGACAAAAATATTTGGCCACACCTGTTAATTATTGAATTGAGGCGTTTCAATCAGACACGCTGCCAGAGGTGTATAAAATCAAGCACCTAGCCATGCAGTCTCCATTAACAAACATTTGTGATACAAAGTGGGTCATAATCAGTGAATTCAAGCGTGGTACCGGGAAGACGGTTTGTGAAATTTCATTCCTGCTGGATATTCCACGGTCAACTGTAAGTGATATTATTAGAAAATGGAAGCGTTTAGGAACAATAGCAACTCAGCCACAAAGCGGAAGACCATGTAAAATTATAGAGCGGGGCCAACGAGCTTAATGGAATGGGTTTTCATAGCTAAGCAGCTGCATGCTAACCTCACATCGCCAAGTGTCAGATGGAGTGGTGTAAAGCACACTGGACTGTGGAGCAGTGGAAACGTGTTCTGTGGAGTGACGAATCACACTTCTCTGTTTGGCAGTCAGATGGGTAATCTGGGTTTGGTGGATGCTGGGAGAATGTTACCTGTCTGACGGCATTATGCCATCTGTGAAGTTTGGTGGTGGCGGGATAATGGTATGGGGCTGTTTGTCAGGGTTTGGGCTAGGTCCCTTATCTCCAGTGAAGGGCAATCTTAATGCTTCAGCATACAAAGTAATTTTAGACAATGCTATGCTTCCAACGTTGTGATAACAGTTTGGGGAAGGCCCTTTTTCTATTCCAACATGACTGTGCCCCAGTGCACAAAGCAAGGACTACAAAGACATGGTTTGATGAGTTCAGTGTGGAAGAACTTGACTGGCCATCACAGAGTCCAGATCTTAACCCTACTGAACACCTTTGGGATGAATTGGACCGGAGATTGCGAGGCCTACTCGTCCAACATCAGTGCCTGACCTCATAAATGCTCTACAGAATGAATGGGCACAAATTCCAGCAGAAACACTCCAACATCTTGTAGAAAGCCTTCCAAGAAGAGTGGAAGCTCTTATCGCTGCAAAAGGGGGACCAACTCCATATTAAATTATATGTATTTGAATACAATGTCATTACAGTCCCTGTTGGTGTAATGGTCAAGCGTTCAAATACTTTTGGCCACATAGTGTATGTGAACATACAATGCAACTCAAAATAAAACTCAGTTGGGTAATTGAGTATGTTTTTCTATATACGTAGATGGTTAT
Organism: Mixophyes fleayi; assembly: GCF_038048845.1. Taxonomy (NCBI): domain Eukaryota; kingdom Metazoa; phylum Chordata; class Amphibia; order Anura; family Limnodynastidae; genus Mixophyes; species Mixophyes fleayi. The sequence goes on from NC_134408.1 coordinate 137,839,501, forward strand.
TTTATATTCGACTCCAAATCAGGCCCTTAATCATTTCAGCTGTTTTATATTTTTATTTTAAAAAAATGTTGTTGAGTCATATGATCCATATTCTGTCATGCATCAGATGGAAATTGGATACCCTTAAATTCTACTGTAGAATTTGGTTGTAAAACCTTATAAATTTTATTTTTAATTCTTTTGTGTTTGTATCTGGAATCAAAGGCTGGAAATGACACCAATGTTCCTGTATATACATATGGATATAGTTATCATTTTTTTTCACATTGACTTCTAGGGCCAATTCATTGCTATAGCCCGTCATTTTAAAGGGGTTGAGCACTACATATAAAAACTCCAATGACATTAATGGGCCATAGAAATAAATGGGCCATAGACATAAATGAAGCTGCACAGTACTGGTAATTATTTTTTCTACACAACTATATAGATTCAATTAATCTATATTAATGTCTGATCAAGGCAGGGAATCATCAGGACTTCCCTTCACCGCCACGTAATCACATTGCAGCTAGCATGTGAAATCGCTTGTGATTGGCCGAGTGGCCAAGGCGAGACCAGGTCAGTTGAATGCACTCTCATGCTGTACTGGGTGTCCGAGAGGAGCAATTCACAGGGGCGTATTCAATTGTGCGCCGACTGCCTCCGGAACTGGCACGCAGACACTCCGCGTTACCATAATATTGCAAAATTCCCTTTGTCCCCTATAGGGTTGCGAAGGGAAATACGCGAGGTTGCTGTACCGCATTACCATAGAAAAAGTGCATCCGAACATCACGACTAATTGAATATGCCCCACAATGTCTTATGGATTTTAGTTTTTCTTTAATCAACTGTTGATTAAGACGACGATTATTTCCATGATTACGTCTCAAGAGAGAAAAATCTAGTTTGGCTTTTCATTTGGTTTCCAAATTAAGGATATTTCCCGCTGTACTAAAAGAAGAAAACAGGAGGAGAGTGTTCTCTTGTTTTTCAATGTTAGAAGTCAATGAGTCCAGTACATGTCAACCTCATATAAGACACATGCGCAACCACACAACGTTTTTAAGCATTTTCACATACAGATTTTGAGAAAACGCCAGTGGGTGCGGGGCTAAAAGGAGCATTATTTTGGAACGAAAAACTGAAGAGTTAGAAGGTTGGACTTTTGATGTAACCATAACAGTTTTGCACAGTGTCTCTCTTCAGATTTATTCTGCCTCTCCATGCACCTAGTCGCACTTCTGTGTGGAGCGCAGAACGCACCTTATATGTACCATACTGCTGAGATCAGCAGTGAGAGAGTGAAACAGAGAAACCTTTATATTCTCACTGTAGGAGGTAAAATCCACATGAAGATATAAGAACATAGAGCTTTTTAAGTTAATTATGTCATCAAGCAGGTAGATTCTAGGAAGACCACCGACTTTCAGATAAGTATGGCAGACCGATTAAAAAATGAAATACATTTGGAATCCTGTTACATATTACGCAGAACATTAAAGACGTCTACTGAAGGCAAACTTTAACATCAGTGTTCTCCCAGAAAACGTTGCCAGCCGGGTGACATTAAGAAGTAGCCGAGCGAGGGAAGTTGTAATACTTTGCAATAACAGAAACATTTTGGAGGTTATTGCCCACACCTGCCAGGACTGGTCAGACTGGTGGTCAGTGGTCCAACACACACTGTGTCACTCACCGGACTGTGAGTGCTTCTTCCCGGACATTTAGGAACCGTGGCCGTCCTCCATCCTGAGGGTCTGCGCATGCGCAGCCCTTTCCTATACTTCAGTGTATGTCCCTTTAACTCAATTGGCAGATCAGGCAACACTCCCTATATTAAGCACCTGTGGTCAACACCACGTTGCCTGATCTTGGAGTCTCATTCCCTATGAGTCTCTGAAGGTGTTCCTGTGTTTCCTCGTGTATTCAGCGCTGCTGATTCCTGTGGTTTCCAAACCACTTCTACCTCTGTGGTTTCCAAACCACTTCTACTACTGTGGTTCTCATACCACTTCTACCATCAACTGTATCATCGTGACTGTTAGCTGATTCCTATCCGCTGCCTCCGTGCACTACAGTCTCCAGCTTGCAACTCGCCTGTGTTCATCATCGAGTCTGTGAGCTGATTCCTATCCGCTGCCTCCGTGCATTACAGCCTCCAGCTTGCAACTCGCCTGTGTTCATCATCGTGACTGTTAGCTGATTCCTAACCGCTGCCTCCGTGCACTACAGTCTCCAGCTTGCAACTCGCCTGTGTTCATCATCGTGACTGCTAGCTGATTCCTATCCGCTGCTCCTGTGCACGTCAGCCTCATCTCATCTCTCCCGTGTTTCCTCGAGACTGCTGCTATTATTGCCATCCGCTACTCTCCGTGATCAACAGCTCCTGGTCTACTCTGCTCTCCCGTGTTCCATCGCTATTGGCACCTGTTGGTTGCTACTGGTTACCTCCGTGTGTCCGCAGAGTCCTGCTGCTGCTGTCAGCGCTATCGTCCATCTACTGCTGATCCGCTCTCCACGCCTTCCTGTGTCCCGCTGGTCTCTACCCTCCTGTCAGCATTGGATTCGTATCTCATCAGCTACTCCTCTGCTAGATCATCTCTATTCTCCTGGGTCCTCCATGAGTCCAGTTCCACGTTCTACTGATTCCTGTGGATTCGTGTCCCTGTTGGTCTACTTACCTGTGCGCTGCACCTACTAGACCCTTGCCTCATACATCCAGGGACTTCTCATCCTGCCGGCCTCCTGCCGCTCAGGTATCGCTGCACTCCTATCTGACTGCCTACTTCTGAACCACGGTATGCATACTTCTCATTGACTGTGCTGGTGTATTGCATATCTTGCTGGACTATATTGGTTCTCCTCTGGAGTCTGCAATCCGCTGAGTCTATTGCCATCATTGACTGTGTTATCTTGTGCTGGATTACTTCAAGAGACTCTCTACATTTGCAGACCTGTTCAGTCATTTATATATATATTGTGCATATTACTGTGGATCGTGTTTAAGGTGCCCGTGTACATCCTGTGTTGCAGTCTCTCCCCGTACACCTCTTCACATATATATTCAGTGGTACAACTTGCTGAAGGCAGACCACTGATCCCTGTTCCTGTATCACCTGTTCCATTCCTCTCACATAGCAGTGGTACAACTTGCTATCGCAGACCACTGACTACCCGGATACCTCCACTTGGATTCCATTCCTTCACTCAGACAGCGGTACCACTTGCTATCCGCAGACCGCTGACTCTCATCACCTCCTCGTTTCTGTTGGACATTCCTCCTCACTATAGCAGTGGTACAACTTGCTATCGCAGACCACTGACTACCTTCACATGCCCTTGTCCATACAGTTCCTCGTGTATTATTACCTCCATATTACCAGTGCTGCTAGTCATAGACTTTCCTGAGCATCTCATCATCTACCATTGCCTGTTCCGTGATCACCCTGCTACCAGAGTACCCTATTACCATCTACATTGCTCTGGTAAGCCTACCACCTGGTGATCCCTGGGTAAAGACTCCTAGTGCCCGTGACACACTGCTGGCTGTAGTGCTCACATAGTACCTGTTCTAATAGGAGAACCGATGGTTTATTCTATTATAATAGGATTCTGTTGGGCTCCAAGAGTTGGGTGGCAAATAGAGACAGCCGGGTGAAGCCCCCGGGAAATAGGTGCTGGGAAGAACACTGAACATTACCTTATTTTGGTTGTGCAGTAAAAGGGCTCTGATCTTATAAAATTAGTGTAAAAAACACAAACATATAACAAAAACAAACTAAGGAACACACAAAAACTTTTTCATGTAGATGTATTGATTACACCAGAACATCACGTTTATTAGGAATACTGTATATAATAATAATGGCTCTAGTGACGAGTCACTATGGTCTTATAGAATCTGGAGCAGGTCGGGCTCCGGTAGTTGAACGTGTTTAAGATGAATCTCTCTTTCTTTGTGCAGACACATGAGAACATGTTAGAGGGATATCAACTGAACATCAGAGCACTTTTATTAGTCAATTTGTTTGCGGTCAAGTTGTGATAATTGGCAAAAACCTAACTTATTCTAGACAACACAAACATAAAGATTCACTCTTTTTGTGTTTACATTCCTATACCAGCACATAAAGGACATTGAATCACACCCGGTATCATCTTATACCAACCAATGATTGAAAAAGAACCACATCCTGTATCAATCTTATTCAAGCAAGTGAACAACAGAATCCTCTCTTGTATTAAACTTATACCACTATATAAGTGAGAAGGGATCACAGTATATCATAAAAGGAGTCACACCTTGTATTAATCCCATCTCATAACATGAGTAACAAAGAGTGCTATCCCAACAAGTGTGCAGCAAATCATACCTATATGAGCATAATTATTATTATTGAGTATAATGACAGTACTTGTAAATACATAACGGTTTTACAGTGTATGTCAGGAGTTTTGAAGTAATATAAAAATCCCTTCCTCCATTACTTTGCACAGGAGAGGGATGGGTACGTAGAGCATTCAGTATTTTAACTGCTCACTGGGCAGTGCTCTGTTTCTGAGCAAAGCAAAGTAAAACTGTACAATGCTGAGGCTTATTTAATAATATGATGCAAAAGAACGATGATATGCTGGAACCCACAGCAACCAATCAGCTATCAGTTTTTTTAGCTCAGTGTGTAGAGATCAATGAGATTTGATTGGTTGCTTTAGGTTATAGGACAGTGTTGGCTAACCTGTGACACTCCCGGTGCTACAAGTCCCAGCATACCCTTCCAGCAATAAGCTGCTATATATTAGCAAATCATGCTGGGACTTGTAGTGACACCTGGAGTGTCACAGGTTAGCCAACACTGTTATAGGACATGCATTCTGCATGCAAAGGAGATTTACAACTTTTTTTTTGTAATCCCAACATGCGAATGACATTTTCAGTCTGATTTCAGACCCATCCAGAACAGCGTTCTGTTAACTCTATCTAACCTATTTTTTATTTTATTTTATGCTACAACGGAACAAAAAATATATAAAATAAGACAGAAACACAAGAGGAAAATCGCAATTAAATATTTTCATATTATATATAGATATAAATTAATTACTTATAAATAGCAGTGTAAAGGTATGACTGCAGGAACCCAGGCATACACAGAAGCATACTCAAGTGAAGAGCATACCTGAATCAGAACAGTTACCAATGCTGTTGGATAACATTGGTATGGAGGATGATGTCTGCATTCTTGATTGGGGTGGGGCGAGATGTAAAGGGTTCCCTGGATGGGGTAACATCCCGTAACCACTGCCGCTTTGCATCTGGTTGATGAGTCCAGTGAGATGAACGTTAGGGACTGGATTGCTATGGACTAAGTTAGTGTTAAGATTTTGGCAGGAGACACCCTCCCCTCTAACTGGTAAAGTGTGTGCCAGTGAATTATGGAGATTAGTAGAGTTCAGGCTGTTGTCATAATTCAGCTGGTTGGCAGAGCAAGGCAAACTCATGTTGGAGTCAGGAACGGTGCTGCTATTGCTGTTCATGTGAGAGTTCTGACAACTCATGGATTGGAGGAGTTGTGACATTGAATTAATTGGAAATGAATTTTGCCCTTGTTTCCTCAACAGATCCGCTACAGGTTTTTGGAGGCCCGAATTATCCATGGGTGGTGGCTTGAGTAGATTCATCCCCGTTGACGCAGGTTGTTTTCTTTTTCTTAAGTCCTTTTGCTGAGACATCAGCTTATCTCTCAGAGCTGCCCGGCCGCTCTGTCCTTCTGGTGGGGGTAGTAGGACGTTGGAGGCTGGAGGAAACATTGTGGGTAAAGTGCTATTTCCATCATTGCTGCCACAGCTGACAGCAGATACAGAACTGCTATTATTACCAGCAAGTTTATTTTGATTTGCTAGCTGTGCTTTGGCTGCTGCTGAAAGTAAACTGCTTGCAGGGAAAGAGGCAGCGTTATGCTGGTTCAAGATCTGATTTAAAGGCATCCCCAGCAAACCCATCTGACTCTTAATCGGAGTGTTACCAGCCGAAGGTGGGGTGAAAACTGTGTTTGGAGGGTTTAATACATTGCTCATTCCAGCTATCAATGGGTTATGGATGTCTTTGTATGGATGATGTCCATCATGTTTCATTGAAGGGCTTGATGGCATGGATGGTCTTGGAGAACCCATAGTGTGTCTTGGAGAACGTGGTGGAACTTTGAGGCCACCACAGGTAGGTTGTGTTCCTAATGGAGGCATCATGAAGTTTCCATGATCGGATGATGTGGAAGAGGAGCGTGATCTTTGGGGTGATGCCTCAATCCTTCCAAGACCGGGACCCATCGAGTGAACTGGGGAAGTTACCGGTGAAGGAGATAAGGATGTCGAGGCCGGATGAACTCTTTGAACGTGATTACCGTGATTCATGTGACCAGGTTTAACAGTTGGCAAAGGGAGATTGCTTGGCAAAGGAACAACAGCAGGTGTCATGTTTACATTCATCACAGGTACCTGAGAGTGAACATTTGGATGAAACGTGGTAGTGTTCATTACAGGGTTTTGAAGAACTGGTTTACTGGGGATGGGGTCTAGAATACCAAGTGGATCTTTCTCTGAAGACGTTAATGGCTTTTTCTGAAGAGCACAAAGTGGTGGTGGAGGTGGTGGTGGCGGCGGCGGTGGTGGCAGGGAAGGTGGGGGACCTTGTGTTGGTTTATGGTGGAACATTGCACGTGACATATCCATGTTGGGTGGATAATTGCAAAGGGTTTTCTTCAACACTGGGCTAGTAAAAGTGGGGGACAGAGGCATATTCGTCCTACCAGCCATTGCACACGATGGCTGCACAGGGGAACCATGCAACATAATGGATTGTGGCGACATGGGAGTCCTGTTCACATGAATGGGACTGGAATTGAGTGGAACATGATAGTTGAGATTGTTCCTTGTAAATGTGTCAGGACTTCCCAATGGGTCAGTCCTGGGAGAAGCAGACCCATCACAATAAATATGGGATCCAGATGAAGCCGGACTTGGCATGCTTCCATGGCCCCCACGAAATGGCGATTTCTGTCCATGCTTACTGCTAATTAACCTTTGCCGTGGATACATGGAATGAAGGTCATGCGGTTGAGTGCCCACATGTTCTTTAACCATCAATTTAAATGGGTTTTTACATTCTGGCAGCACAGAACTGACAGCGTCTTCATGCGATTTATTCCTTATGGATCGTGGGGTTGCGGCACGTGTGGACACCACGGGAGCAGAATCTGCACAAAGAAATGAAATATATTAATAATTAGAGTTATTAGCTAATATATAATAATACAAAAAGTCGTTGTGCAAGGCAGGTTTTTAAATTAGCTGGATAGTCACTGAACCAAATAAAAATCCCTTCCCCCTAATTTGGGTAAGTAGCGCACCCAGTATTTTAATAGCTCACTGGGCAGAGCTCTGTCTCTGAGAAAAGTAAAACTGCACATCAGTTACGTATATATTTTTATCTCCTGTCAGAACTATAAATCTTTAACATTTCTGGTTCAACATTGCTTTAAATTATTAATAGCAGTTGACCCAGTCATTCGCAGATGTGGAATTGTTGACTCAGACACTGGTTGAAAAAGAGAAACAATTGGAAAACCAGACAGAAACGTTAGATAAACGCGTGCAGTCTACCACTACCACAAACTAAGGCTACTCATTGTCCACACAAACATACACAAATACTGACCAGCAACCCCCCCAGAAACAACACTGGGCAATCACACAACTTCCCAAAGCTAAATAGACTCAGAGGTAACCATTAAAATGATGGATGTTGTGTAAGTAGATGCTGCAATATCAGGGTCATCCTTGTGACTTTGGGGAGTAACAGTGTTTTGCATAGAGAGCTGAGAGTAAATAGAAAGTTAAGGCAGGGTATGTGCTGAAGAGGTAAAGGAATCAGGGGGGAGGGGGGGTGGGCTTGGAAGTCTCTGCTAGCCTCACAGAGCCTTATATTCTGACCATTGTTATCTCCTTTACTACTATTAGGAGCATGTTTATTATGATTTTCTAGCTGGGGTTTGGCTGCTCTGGGAAAGAGGTGGCTGACATTAGAATTAGGATCTCTGGCATACCCATAAGAGTCAAAGTTTTTGCGGTTTGTGACAGCATGAACCGCCTATGCCACCCTGTCTGTTGTTGCTGGGAACCGGCTGGGCTTACTTTGCCACCGTCCCCTTTCGTTATTCCGAATACTCCCCGCCTGCCGCAGAAGGAGGAGCCTGCTGCCACCAAAGGACTCCTTTATGGCATCCAGAACCACGTTCCTTCTGAGTAACTGTCGCTGCTAGTGTACTCCCGTGCGAATACATTTGGGCTGGTACCCCTGACTGCTTACTATGGATCAGGGTGCTGTAGATGGATCCCCCTGGCCTATCACACTGGCCAGAGCTGCTGGTTAGCTGCAGAGTGGTGGTATTGGAGATCTGGGCCCAAACCTCAGAAACAGCCGGAGGATGGATTAGATTTAGGGTCTAATATGTAGGTCACAGGATTACAGCAATTTTGAAAAAGTTGTCAAGCAGGGTCTTGAAGCAGAGAGTGATGTTTATTTCGCTCAAGTGTCCTGACAGAGACAGTTCCATTGATTAAAGGTATCAGTGGTCAGGTCAGATGGAACATCAGAATGATACATTTCAGTTTACAAGGGCTCTCTTTTTATACAGTTTTAGACACAGCCTCACGTGCTATTTTTAGAATCAGGATGCAACCTGTTTACCCAAACATGGATTTACATTCAATGCAAAGGTAAAAATATTTACGCTTATCTGTGATATCCTAAAACCTTGCTGTGACTTCCTGCATCTTATCTTGGATACAGTGTACATCTGACAGCAAGTCTAATTACCCCTTCCTTTCCCTTAAGGGGTATTGGACACTCACAAAAGGTCTAATCAACATGAGATTAGCATGGGTGCTTTCTTCCAAAATTTGCAGAATAAACATTTCCTCCAAAAAAAAAGAATTCCCCAAGAAAAGTTGCAAACCCCAATGTTTGGGGTTTGATATACACCAAGATATACAAAAGACTTTCTAAACAAAGGCTTATTGTATCAGATATATACATTAGAAATAATTCATTTCCTTTTAGCAAGGTTAAAACAGAAAAAGCAAATTTTCTCCCCTGGTCTTAGAAATAAAGATTTCCTATATCAAAATATACACAATATTAAAAATAAGTGCATTGGCAATTATATAAATGAGCACCCTGCGCTATTTTCTTTGAATAAATTTATACCATAAGTTATTTATAAGTGATCCAGTCACACAGTTTATATGGAAATACCAGCTTAACATTTCTACCCATTACCAAGATGAATATACTCTTCTGAAACTTCCTCACAAATAACTAATTACTCTGCTGTTATATAACATAGCTACCTCAGTTTGTTCCTTTCTAGAAAACACATATCTCATCTTGCTCCTCCTCTTCATATATATATATATATATATATATATATATATATATATATATATATACACACACACGTATATATCTATCTCTATATATATTTGTATATCTATCCATCTATCTATCGCTCTCTCTCTGTGTGTGTATATATATATATATATATATATATATATATATATATATATATATATATATATATATATATATATATATATTATATATAGATATATACACACACACACACAGCTATCTCTCACTCCACTACTCGCTTTATACTATCCATAATATACAAAGTCTACTTTAGTATAGTATACACAGCCATCTCCCCCTCTGTCCTCTCCGTATAGTATACCCAGCCATCTCTCACTCTGCTCCTCTCTGTATAGTATACCCAGCCATCTCCCCCTCTGTCCTCTCCGTATAGTATACCCAGCCATCTCCCCCTCTGTCCTCTCCGTATAGTATACACAGCCATCTCACCCTCTGTCCTCTCCGTATAGTATACCCAGCCATCTCCCCCTCTGTCCTCTCCGTATAGTATACACAGCCATCTCCCCCTCTGTCCTCTCTGTATAGTATACCCAGCCATCTCCCCCTCTGTCCTCTCCGTATAGTATACACAGCCATCTCACCCTCTGTCCTCTCCGTATAGTATACCCAGCCATCTCCCCCTCTGTCCTCTCCGTATAGTATACCCAGCCATCTCTCCCTCTGTCCTCTCTGTATAGTATACCCAGCCATCTCCCCCTCTGTCCTCTCTGTATAGTATACCCAGCCATCTCCCCCTCTGTCCTCTCTGTATAGTATACCCAGCCATCTCCCCCTCTGTCCTCTCAGTATACACAGCCATCTCTCCCTCTGTCCGCTCTGTATAGTATACACAGCCATCCCCCCCTCTGTCCTCTCTGTATAGTATACCCAGCCATCTCTCCCTCTGTCCTCTCTGTATAGTATACCCAGCCATCTCTCCCTCTGTCCTCTCTGTATAGTATACACAGCCATCTCTCACTCTGCTCCTCCCTACAAAACTGTCATGTTATTAATTTGGAAGTAGAAACCAAAATACTAAGCTGTAATCTATATCATATAAAAAAGCTGTAATAAAAAAAGCATTGATGTAACAAGATTTTAACTCCTATTTGGTACATTCCATTTAAAAAACCCCACAAAAAAACGTACTTGTCCCTCCCCCAGGGCTCGTTAACACCAGTGAGGGATGTGGTGTCTCCATGCTCTTGTGTAGTGTGGCCACAGCAATGATCTTACGCTTGTGGATGCAAAGCTTGGTCACATCCTCATCTGCTTTAACGTCCTCTGCCGTCCTTTGTTTCACAGCAGCTCCAGGGTCAAAATTAAACACCTACAACAGTCACGGTACACAAACACAAATATACATGTGTTAATTATCACAACTCTGACAAGATATTTGGCGTGATAGAGATTGCCCTCTGTTACATAGGAGTCTATCATGCCCTCAGTTACAGGCCATATAAGTCTTGGAAAGACTTGCCTGCAGTGCATACCACATGATAACAGCTTTATCTAAGATATTTTGAAGGATAAATACACAAACTCAAACCTCATTTATGAAAATTATTATGTAAATTAAATGAAATGCACTATTATGACTTCCTTTGATCTGAAGGTACAGGGGTAGGATTAGCAAACCTTCTTAAAAGCACAAGTGGAGGCGTTGCCAAAAACAACCAATCAGATTGTAGCTATCATCTATCTCAGTGATGGGAAGCGGATACACTTCAGGGGCCTCATGGTGCGGGCCTCTCTTCTTCAAGAAGCTGGGATCGAGGGTGAAGGCTCGGAGGGACGCCTGTTACCCATTACTGATCATCTAGTACTCTCCAAAAACATACTGGTAGGTTAATTGGCTGCTATCAAAATTGACCCTAGTCTCTCTCTCTCTCTCCGTTTGTGTGTGTGTGTTTATGTTTAGAATTTAGACTGTAAGCTCCAATGGGGCAGGGACTGATGTGAGTGAGTTCTCTGTACAGCGCTGCAGAATCAGTGGCGCTATATAAATAAATGATGATGATGATAAATGATAGCTAGAATTTGATTGGTTGCTATGGGTAACACCTCCACATTTCCTTTTTAGAAGGTTTGCTAAATCAACCCCATAGTCTCTATTAGAAAGCCATTTCCCCAATGATACCCAGTAAACAATGTGGCAGCCAAGTGGTCCATATACTATATCTTCTCGTGTTTGACAGGTTGTGCCTGGAAACTGGAGCACAAAGCAAAGTACTTTACACAAAACAAGCTACATTAAGGAATCAGTCATTAAATAGAGCTATCCTCTACATCAGGGGTCAGGGAACTTTTTTACCTTTTACCCCCAAATATATTTATATATATATATCATATATTATTAATTATTGCAATTCAAAATTGTATTGAATCTATTCAAAATTTATTTGAAAGCTTGAACTTCAAAACTTCAGCTTTTGGAGAAATGATGTTGCTTCATTTTTGATACGAGAGCATCAATATTGGGGCATTTTGATGTCAGAGCAATTTGGATACAGTCTTCAGCGTCCAATCGATTTCTCTGCTTTGTTTTTATGTTCGTTAGAGTGGAAAATCCTTGTTCCCAAAGGTAGGTTGTTGCAAAAGGCAGCAACTTTTTGACTGCCTCCTCATGCGCAATTTTAAATGCCTTTGCAGCTGTTGACATCCAAAAATATGACTGATCTGCTTTATTTTCAAATGCAATACGTGCTTCATTATTGCATCGAAGCTCAAGAAGTGCCTCTGCCAACCCTTGAGGCTCTTCTGGTACAACAGAAATTTCACATTTAAAGGGGTCTACAATCCAACTGACGGCATGTGAATCGGCAGCATTACCCCCAGGAATTTAATTTTTACCCCATTTGGGGTAATTTACCCCTGTTCCCTGACCACTGCTCTACATGCTTATTTCAGTAACTGAAGGCAAATTTTGTTAGGGAAAGCTACGAAGGTCTTTTGGCAATTAAACCAGATGATCCAGTAACAGTACCTTCGGTAGAATAAGAGGACATTCCAGACCACACTTGCAGGTTCCATCCGTGAGAAGATACGCTTTCACCTGGTCCAAGCATGACAGATGGGATCCGCTTGGGCTGCAAAGGAAGTATAAACAGATCGATTCGCATTAAATCAGCTTATTTTTGTATTTAGATTTGTCTAAAATAGTTCACGAGGCAGGTAAACATCTACTATATAAATGCCTAGTGGCGTGTGTGAAAAAAAAGAAACCAAGCTGCAGCGCCACCTGCTGGGCAGAGTTATACGCTGACCTATATATTTCTTAAAGAAGTGGCAGTTGAGAGTGGTTGGTGGTTGCCGAGGGTGACAGTGGGGAGTTTTTAACACCTTAAGTAGCTTGATGAAGGATGTGGCGATGAAGATGAAGGATGAGGTGATGGAGAAAAATGATAAGGTGGTGACATGTGGACAAAACCACGTTAAAAAAGGCGCTTGCGTCGGGAAGTAACGCTCTTCCCCTGAGGAGGCCTGGGCTAGGCCCAAATGCATGACAAGAACCTTTTTAACACCTTAAGTAGCTTGATTTGACTAGAATGCATGAGTATCATGCACGGGTTAACTTGTTATATATATTTTCCAATATTTTCAATAAAGCGAAATGAACTAAGAAAAGCAAAGAAATTAAATAGCAAACATCATATATCTTTGTTATAGATAAAAATAAATTGTATGATGAGGACAAAAGTGTATCAAGTGAAGCAATTATTATATACTCAACTTTGTTACTTTCAAGATACCACTTTTCCCTTCGTACTATAGCAGTGTAAGTGCTTAAAATACAGCATACTATGAAAGGCAAAGTGTAGAAAAATACAGGTTGTAATCAGCAAGCGGCATAAAGCCACAGAGAGAACATTCAGTGTTCTTGTCTGCAAAGATTAGGAAGTTGGAGATAAAGCCGCAGAGGCTTTTGAGGGCTCTCAATACAACATAAGATTATCTGTATTGATCCAATAAAGTATATCATCAGCATTGGCAACAAACCATAAACGCAAATCAATCAGACAAATTTAATGTAGTACAAAGCATTAAAAGAAATCTTCAAAGCAAAGAGCGAAAAGAAGATAAATTTAAAGCTGAAAAGTAAAGTCTTCTGGTAGAGTTTTGCACGAAAACAGTTTTGGGCAATCCCACCTTAAAAAAAACAAAAAACCTCCCGCACAGAAAATAGGTGGACGTACTATCCCCGGGAAAGTGTCCACCCCTTGCCTGAAAATGGAAGACATACAATCCCTTTAATGCTCTGCAAATTATGGGATGAATTTTATTGTAATAACATTGAGAAATTGTTTCTCTCAACCAGCAAACATCATTAAGTGGAATGTTATATATAGGACACTATACATTAAGATTTGTCTTGCTCTAGGGATCATTCATTTTTAAGGTATAATTTTATTTTTTTCTTCAGTCTAAAGACCAAAATTAGCAAATAAATCATACATATTCCATTATAGATCTACAGGAGAAAGCCAGGAAAAAGTTTTATGAACGACACTCCTCACCCTAAAACCACCGAGATCCCATGCACAGGACCTCTATTGTTTGGGGTAAAAAAAAATCAGCCACAGTGGCATCTGCACCTACTCCTTCACCGGGCACAAGAGCTGGGAAAAATAGAGAAAAGTAGATGCAGGGGTTATTAACTATAACATTAACTGTGATGGATGCTCTATGGAAGGCATTTTGGGTTGGTAGTCAGCATTACACACCTTATACCAATCAAACATGCAGCTGAGAAAGCACCATATTAATGAAATCCTAAAATTCTGGCCTGTTCCCTGCTGGAGCTGCGTTGACATGCTTCAAGAATCCCACATCTAACACCAACATACAATGTCCAGGGAGAAACAAAATGAGGCACAGCAGATTATTTAGATAGAGGGAACATAAATTCGCATTTAAAAAGGCCCAAAAATATTCACCTAACGTAGAGAACGCCACACTGGTCCACCCGTCGTTGCCAGCCCACCGGTACTTGCACTGATAGTGGGACGCGGTCATTGTCTCCTCCGTCAGATACCTTTCCACCATTCATTTTCTTATTGTGATTCAGCCAAGATATCAGCAGAAAGAGGACTTCGACATGTCACAAGTACTCATGTCTTTGAGAGGACCAATCCTACACAGTTGTGTAAACCGCACAAAGTGCATTTGGTAAATAAAGTTCACGACAAGTCAGAAGAATCGATCGTTGTTTTCATATGCCATAGCTTTCGGATATCCCACCCCGATCCGGGAACAGAAACCTCTTAGAAGGGGGTTGTCTCCCCCAGCTGTGAAAGGGTTAAGTCCGTCCATGCGCTGTAGCCTGTACGATAACAGATACACATATATGATAAACATTTTATCTTTCTATGTCAGCGCAGGGCGAAATAGAGATGTTTTTGCAGATTACCCCTTTATATGCCGCATCCTTTCTGCTTTCTCTTTATTTTGCAACCTGTAGCCAGAATATAGCAATAATTCCCAGGACACTTCTTCAGCTCTTCTCTCCTAGAAAGAGACATGACATATACATTGACGTTAAAGACAGCTTACCCCTGTGATTACAGCTGGAAACATTTGCACAGGTGAATTACCAGCTTCTACTTATTTTTAACCTGGTTATAATTTGCAATAGTTGGATAAACTGGACATGTTACAACTATACTAAACAAACAGAAGGAATAGAGTTTATGAACTTATGAACAATGGGATAGACATGGGCTGGGAATGGCGCAATGGCCTCCGATATGAGCAATTCCACGCTCTATGGTCTTGGCACATAAACGTATATTTTTTATTTTTTAAAAAAAATTGTTTTATTTTTGCAAGGTCAGAATAACAAAAAAAGAACGATTGGCATAGTGAATACAGTCAATAAAACAGTAATAAAGAGAAATTCACAGCAGATTATCGAAACTACGACCAGCGTAGAGCATGTAAGACATTAAGTCAACCGAACTATTAGACTAAGGAGAAACAAATGACCTGAGTTTTATAAAAGGATAAAAAAAAGAAAGGAGAGTAGACAGAAAAAGAAGGAGAAAAAAGAGAAAAGGTAAAAAGTGACTGGATCCAACGTAGGAAAAGGGAGAAGTCCTAAGAGGAGCTGAGATGATAGAATTGGATTAGGAAAAAGGTGAACACGCCTGAAAGTGTAATAACCATGGGTCCCAAACCTTGGTGAAGGCTTTCGAGGTATTCAGAATAATACTGGTCATATACTCCATCCGTTGCGTCTGCCAGACTCTATTAATTTCAGACTGTATAGAGGGAGGGGATTGCGAGCGCCAGTCTGCCTATATTTGGCAAGTCGCTGCCGAGACAATGTGCCTGATCAATTTATTTTGATGTCGGGATGCCGAGGGAGCCCCCACAAGGAGGAGAAAAAATTTAGGTTCCAGTGGAAGGTCCACCTGGAGGATTGAATTAATCAGGTCTCTAACCTCGACCCAGAAGCTTGACAGTTTTGGGCACGACCACCATATGTGGAGGAATGTGCCCTCATGGGAGCACCCTCGCCAGCACCGATCGGACGAGTCAGGAAGGATTTTGCAGAGGCGGGAAGGCACATAGTACCATCGGTATAAGATGTTATAAACATTCTCTTTAATTCTGACACAAATGGAGCTAGAGGCAGCATTTTCATGAATCTCAGACCACTCCTCATCTAACAGCTCTTCACCAAGGTCCCCTTCCCAGGCTAGTTCATGGGGAGTTCTAAGATTTGAAGAGGGGGGAGCAAGCTCATGGTAGAGCGATGATATTAGACCCTTAGTTGAGGATTGACGTAAACAGAGGGCTTCACATAAACGTATATTTTTTAAGAGGACCTGTCAACTTTATATTTAAATAATACTGAAACCTATTATTGTATAAGAAAATAGCTGGTTCTTTTTAGGCTATGCCCAAATGGATTTTATTTTTTTTTAGCATATTTGAAGCAATTTGATGCTTGATAGGTTCCTCACACTCATAAAACACCCCTCCATCCACTTCAATAGGATTCTAGAGAACATAAGCCTCTCATAAATACCCAAGTGCATTTTGCCAGGTACAGCCTTGTTTTCAGTGACGAATGCCTCAATTTCCAAGCTCTTCGGTGCTGAACAAGGAATAAAAAAATGTCTATGGTGTTTTCAAAGAGTGAGAATAGATAATCTTTTGTGGTGTAGCCAAAGCTCTCTACAGTATCAATATCCTATCAGTTCCCATTTTGATCGCCTCAAAAGACCGTTTCGGTTGCACACAGTAATTTATCTCAAAAGTACAAAATAAGCCCTTCAAGATCTGTACAGAAATACGCATGTTGTCACCAGTTGAATTTTTGACTAAATTTGCAGAGAACTGGGGGGAGATCTGTGAGCCCCTAAACAATCATCCACAAATATGTGAGGTTAAGTTGTTTTTAAGGGAGGTTGACCTATGACCAATAAGATAACTAATGTTTTGTGCATTGCTAGCTTCAATAATTGACTCTTGTTTGTGGTCTTCTTTAAGCAAGTGAAGATGAGGGGTCTTACTTAGTGGTCAGTGTTCTGTGTCCTGTATCTTTTTATGTATAGACAAACCTCCCGCAAGCAGGACTAGCTTTGCACAGGTAATGTACGTAACAAGAAATGGAGGAATCAATGAAATATATACAACGCAAGATGAATTCTATGGAAATCTACAAAAAGATGGTACATCCTCTTTATCAATTCAATAACAGATAAGACCTTCCTGACAAGCATAGGTCTGTAGCATTTCAATGTGTAAAGTTATACAGCGTAAACACATAAAGAAATGGTTAAAACTCAGCCCATTTCATTTACCAGCTATCTATAAATATCCTACTTATTGCTATAGAAATTATGCTAGGAAAAAATAGGTCACATAAACATAGCTGAATACGGAGAAACAGAGGCACGGCACGGTCACCAAGTGGCTTCTAGAGAGTATACTTACACATCTGTAATCACATCGTATTAACTGGAACAAATACAAGGTGGTCTAGCCCTATACTAATTCCATGTAACATAACGTGTAAACAGGAATGACACTGGCTAATCAAAACACCGAAAAGAAAACATAGGTTCTCAATAAAAGCATAAATGAAACGTGTGACTGTGCAGCGATGACATTTCATACAATAGGGACAGCAAACAAGAAAAAAGGAAAGAAAGGGAATATTCAGACAATGCTTTAAGCCAGAGAAGAGGGACTGTCAATGACCACGGAGAAAGAACTAAATGTTTAAACAGCTGGGATTGTATTTTAAAGAGACACTAGCATCACAATGCTGTATTTTAGGGTTATGATTACTAGTAACGTTAGGGGGGTATCATTGGCTATTTTTTTTTTCATAATAAATACAATTGTACACTTTATTGTTGAAATAAATGTCTGTACATGTTAGTGCAGTTGTAGATTAAGCTTTTCTCTTTCAGTCTCGTCACTGTGTAATGCAACACAACAAGTAAATGTATTATCTATTAGGTGACAGGTTGTCTATAGATCAGGCAGAAATATCACTAGGTAGACACTGACTGCTGAGTGCGCCTCTTATAAGGACATTGCGGATCACAAAATTAAATGGGGACCCCCAGTTTCACTTAACTTTTTCATCTCTGACGCTCTTTTCTAAACTACCGTATACCACAGTGGTGGAAGTAGAGGTTACACTGTGGTAATGCCATGCTGCAACTTCTGCCACTGCCTTCATTGTAAAATTATCATGTTCCATTCTTCATACTGCCACATTTAAAATTCCACTTTTGCCACTGGTGTACTAGTAAGAGACACTATCCACCTTATTACTGTAATCCTGCAGTGGCAGCAACCACTGTAGACTCTTCGGAAGGAATTCAATTCCCCCCGAAGTACCGTCACGCTAAAACTATTACCATTATTACGGTAGTTTTAGCCCGGCTTTCAGCTCGCAGATCAGGGAACTGCAAGCAAAAAGCCGGCGTTATAACTACCGTAATAATGGTAATTACATGCACTATTACCGTATTAACGATAACAGTGCGCAGGTAACGCGGCCAATTGAATTCCCCCCTTCTACTCCTAACAGGACATGGCTGTAGGATGCTACACTTATAATATTTAACAGAATTCCCAAGTTTTGGAGTTTCTGCCACCTACAACTGATTCTAATGTGCCACAGGGAGAGCTCCGCAAAAACATTCACAAATGTACAATACATTGTCCATTTGGCTTTGAAATTTAGCTGACGGGATTTGTTCTCAAGTGCTCCCAGGCCTACCCTAAGCACACCACACAGCAGAATGAATAGACTGTCACCGACCCAGCTCTAATTATGAACCATAAATTCAGTAAAATGTTAATTTACAAATACAGTGCAGAATGGTTATCCGCTAAATGCAACTCAAAAATGACACACAATACCTATGTATATACAGAGAGTCTCGATTTTCAAACTACAGTGCCAATTTAATTTAAGGAAAAGGTGCCCAACAGTTTAGGGGTGTGCCAAGGCACATTGCAGGAATGTCTGTAGAGATATGGGACATATCCTAATTTGTCCTGATTTTTCGTATGTGTGTCTTGATTTTTACATCAGTATGATGTGTACAGTACATTGGGCCTGATTCATTAAGGAAAGTAAGGCAAAAACATTAGTATGTTTTCTCCTGGATGAAACCATATTACAATACAAGGGGTACAAATTAGTTTTTTATTTTGCACATAAGTTAAATACTGGCTGTTTTTTCATGTAGCACACAAATACGTGATAGCTTATTTGTACACTGAAATTTAAAGTTGATCTAGAACATGCCCTACCCTACCCCAACTATAAATCTGTCATCACATTTTAAATTTGCATCTCCCTCCAATGCAACATGGTTTTGCTAAGATGCAAAGTTACTCATTTTTATGCCTTACTTTCCATAATGAATCAGGCCCAGGGACTGTATGTCCAGAACGTGGCCTGTTTCACTGCAAAAAGTCTTTTCTTATGAAATTTGATCATCTCTAGGGCCATACTGCGTGCTATTACAGTATAGTAGATTATAGTCATCATAAGTGGTATGATCAGGGATAACCTATACAAAAGCTGTACGCATTAGTAGAAATGTAAAACCTGCAGTAATAGGGTAAAGTATGATTAGTATCTCTTACTAATATACCCTAGTACAGACAAGCGAGGGGGGAAAGAGTTGGTACAATAACTGTAATTGGAGCGCTATTTAGTTAGCTTGTAACATAACAACATAATAAATATAATTTAAAAAAAGCAAAAGTGCGACTGATTAGTTAAGGAAAGTAAAGCAAAAAAAGTAGTAACTTTGCATCTATGCAAAACTATGTTGCATTGGAGGGGGTGGGGGGGGGGGGGGTAAATTAAAAATATTGGGACAGATTTATAATTGGGGTAGGGCATGTCCTAGATCAACTTTAAATTTTAGTTTAAAAATAAAGCTATCAAGTATTTGTGTGCTAGATGAAAAAACAGACAGTATTTAAATTATGTGCAAAATAATAAACTAATTTGCACCCCTTGCATTGTAACATAGTTTGTCCAGGATCAAATTTACTCCTTTTTGTTCTTTAATGAATCAGACACAGTGTCTCTACCTCCATCATGTCCAGTAGTGTATATGTTTAACGTCTACTCTGGTACACAGGCTCACGACACTCAAAAAGTGTCAATGTGCATAGTAAACTACAAATGTGTACAGTATGGTATAAATAATGTAAAAAATCATGTGTTATGTATATGTAGCACTTTGCAAACAAACAATATTCATTGGTAGAATTCAGATATATCTCTCAATCAATCAACAGTGCTGCTCCGCTTCCAATAACTTATCAAATCAATATTGCGGAACTCCCTCTAAATCCACACAATAACCAATATCAATGCTGCCAATCGCTAAAGATTTTGCACAAAGTTTCAAGCCTTTCACACCGGCTCTAAAGCGCATCATAGTAGGAACAGGCATTACTGAGTATTTATCTGGTGACAAAGTATTAGGACTTCAATCATTAAAGTGTTAATTCAGTGATACACATTCCAGGGAACTTCAAATTACAGCAGAGTTCTATTGAATAAACATTTCTATAAGATACACTAAGAACATAAATACAATAAATGAAAAGAAGATTAAATTAAAAAAAGGACATTTACACTGTAAATAATATATATAAACAATCAGTTTAGAAATATGTATGATCCTAGTGAAGAAAAGAGATCACACTCTAGTTAAACCTGTAGGTGTTTAAATTCTAAATTTAATTTTAAAGTTTGTGATTCTCTTATTAGTATGCAAGACTGAAATGTTTATTTAAGAGAACAGTGTTATAGTGTGAAACACTCTGGAACGTGTAGGGTGGGAGATACCTGGAGAGCCACGAGGAACCTGTCAGACCACAGGGTTTGGTCATTTTAATCTCGTGTTTTAACATGTAATATAAGTGTACCATTGTGTTTTGGATTATGCAATCATTAAATGGTAATACACAAGGAAGAGGTCTCCCAATGACTTTCTATCTGATGTATATTGATCTGTGGGAAAATGTGTAAGTGCAACCCCATGTGTCAACTGGTCCCTGATAAATTTGACCGTCTAAACAAGTAGAATCAGAATGGTATACAAGCATAACCAGGATTTGAAAATGCTCACGTAAGTCTATATGTATGAACTCCGTAGTCAGGACTGAATGAGCAGCAGAACACACTTGATAACCGATGCAATCCTCAGACACTTACGTGCAACTGGTGAACATTTACAAACACCTTTTATTTTATATGTTATGAACACAATTGCTATGAAGCATCATTTAAACTTGAATAACCTAATACAGCAGGAACAACTTCCTGAAGTGCTTGTAAGAGAAACAATTATTTTTTACTAATCTACAACAACTCTCTAAATACTAATTTATGTGTGATCCACTACTAAAGTCTCAGTGAGCGTCTGCGAATCATTCGCAAAACCTCTACTTACAAGCGTTTCTCTAGCTCTGGTGTTCGCAAATGAAACGTCTTTTCTATCTGTATCTGCGTCTACGTCCCAGTCTGAATCTGTACACAATTGCTTGAACGCGCCCTTACTGTACATTGCCTAAGTTAGAACACCCATTCCGTCATAAGGAGTCATAATTGGCAAAAAGTTGGCAGATCTGAATAGCTGAAGTTGTCTACGTTCACTTTCTAACCAGCGCGGTGTGGAAACACGCAAATATATGCTACGCAAACGGCCAGACATCTCCCTCTGAATCGGGCTGCGTTGTCTCCTGCTTTTCTCTGAGCACTGGAGATCACAAGGATCATGTTGGAAGAAGAGGCAGTATACTCACTGGGCTTCACAAACAGGAATGATAGGAATGATACATCACTTTTTGAGTAAGTGCAATATTCCACGTAGTGTAGGAAATTGTATTGATTTACTGCAACATATGTTTTTACTTCTTTTTGGTTTTTTTAGACACGTATACCTTTGGATATATCTTTGAATCTACATGAGAAAAAAAAAAACCTCAAAGGGAAAATTACACAGCAAAGGATTGAAATTCTGAATGGATTATAAATACTGACCTATCTGTATATTAATATATTAGACTAGCCCCACAATTTATATACTTTGATATTACTTATTTGTGTTTGGGAAGAAGGGGACACTCTGCAAGCTAGGCAACAAACAGCTTGAATCGCTTAAAAAGAAACAAGTTCTTTGCATTTCTGTTTGGCATAATAACAAAATAATAACAAAATAAATAAAACTAAAAATGAAAATAAAAGCAAAACAAAAAACAAAACAAAAAATCACATACATCGACAGCATTTCCACTATTATATCAGAATCCTATAGTGTACACCTATTATTCACAGGGGCCGATTCAAGCACCAGTGATGAGCCAACGCGATAATCAGCTGCACACTTTTCCGGGTACTACGGCACATTAACGTCGCTATTTTCTCGCGCACCTCTGTGGGTTGCGAGGAAAAATGTGCACGGTTGAACTGTTGTGGAGTGATGCAATGAATCGGCCCAATAGCGTCTAGAATTAAATATAAAAGAAACAAATAGCACAATAAATTTAGCATTATGTCTAAGGGGGGAAAAAACACACTCTAGTTAAACTCGTACGTACGTCGTATGTACAAATTTCATTTGTTCATTATTTTATCAGTATGTAAAACTGATTTTTTTTTTTTTTTTTTTTAAAAGAACCCTGTTGTAATTTGAAGTACCCCGGAATATGTATGCATTACTTAGTTACGAAGTCATGATACCCAGATGTGACAGCTCTTCTTGCTTGTAGTGATATATGCTTAGGAAAGAGCCGGGAAGGTTGTTGGAAAAAAGCAAAACAAAAATCCAAAACCCCCAAGTGATTTGTACCATCGATATTGGCCATTGTGTAGATCTGCAACACTGATTTGGTGAAAGATCTCTGTAGTACTGTAGACTTGGTTTCCTGGGTACCAACATACCAGGTTCTGGAGCGGAGAATGGCCACAGGTCCTGACATCTCAGGAACGGATGTCTGTGCAAACCAGCGAGTGAGTCTATATGGATGATGTCTATTAATGTTACACAAAGGCAACAAAATTCCATAACATATTATATACAATAATGACCAAGATATATTGAATATTGTATAGCCTTAATTAAAAGCACTTTCATAGCAAGCACAATCATAAGAAATGAAGTATATTCTACAAAACCCACACACCTGAGAGCTAGGATTGATTTAAGAGCATATGAGCGCCAGAACAGCAACAATTTTAAAACCAACACTTGGCATTTTCTAGACATTGACAAGCTGGCGCCTGGTATGTGTCGAGCTTACAAGAATATCCCAAAAAGAAAGAATCACGTTTAACCAAGAAAACGTAAACGTAAACCCACCTGTCTTCCAAGAAGAGTAGAATCTAAGTATCTTGTTCTTCGTTCATGTCACGGAAATAAATGTCACATGTCTCCACGAATTTCTGAAAGATAGAAGAATGGGATTATCCCTCCATTCCTGTCTCTTTTCACCCCCTACCAATGTAATCCTTTACAACCCCATCTCATGGCAGCAACGTCCTGACTTCAAACAATTACATCAGCCAGAAGTTTCTCTATAGTATAGTATAGTATTATACAACTCATTTTGTCCGGCAATGTGTCAAGAACACAAGCCCTATAGGCTTTTCATTGTTCGCAACGAGACAGAAATAAACTGCCAACAGCCCTGATAGGTTGCTATGTCTCTAGAAGTTTTATTTGACTGCAGAACGACCAGATCTGTCCAATGTGTGTGGCAGGAGTGGACACAGATCTGGTTGCTTGTCCATCAGGCCAGTTTAAAGGAACAACAAAGAACGAGTCTCTCCCTATTTGTATTATGTGCAGGAAAGTAAACACAAGTGGTCCCCAACCAACTTCTACTTTTTTATTGCACATTTGTCTACATTACTTTTTTCTGCAATACGGAAGGATGCAGATGGAGGTGGGGTTGGAATTTAGTACATATATCTTTCTTTGAAAGGCCAATGAAAGCAATGGTCCATTCAACTGTTTGCTGCAGGCGCTGTCACGGAATGTACGGAACACCTCTCTGTACAAATTATTGCAAAATAACTTTCTTTACAACTCCTTTAGCAAATTCATAAATGAAAACTTTCTTAATTGTGGTTAGTGTACCACTAAGAACAGAACTGCCGTTCTATTTCACACTTAACGACAGCTGTAATAGTACAGACTCTATTATAAATTGGGGACTCCACGGCATTACTAGTTAGCTACCATAAGGCCGATCTGAGATCTGTCCGCTAGGTGGTAACATCTCATCTTACCACTATCTCCAGACACCTATTTTGACTTTCATAAAATAATCTCCATGATACAAGAGCTCCTTAATAATAATGTAATAAATGTAAAATAATCCACCAAACAAGCTCAAATTTTATATCCTTACATCGTGGAATCACAATGAATTGATTTGGAAAATTTTACCACTGGTTAACACAAAATTATTGACAAATAAAAAAACGACAACTATGCAGTTTTTCTATTCATAATTAATTATGAAAAAAGCTTTAACTGATTACATAGGTTGTCAACCCTTCTGCTAAGATACAGTAAAAAAAAAATAAAAAAAATCAGCTTTCGAGGTACCATTAATAAGCGAAACACATCTGAGTACAATGGCTGTTTCAAAACAAATACATTTATATTGGTGTGAAAGGTCAAACACTTGTTGAATACAGTTCCGTAAAGCATCATCATCACCATTTATTTATATAGCGCCACTAATTACGCAGCGCTGTACAGAGAACTCACATCAGTCCCTGCCCCATTGGAGCTTACAGTCTATATTCCCTAACACACACACACACACACACACACACAGACAGACTGGGGTCAATTTTTTTAGCAGCCAATTACCTACCAGTATGTTTTTGGAGTGTAGGAAACCGGAGCACCCGGAGGAAACCTACGCAAACACGGGGAGAACATGCAAACTCCTCACAGATAAGTCCATGGTTGGGAATTGAACTCATGACCCCAGTGCTGTAAGGCAGAAGTGCTAAACACTACGCCATCATCATGAAAATCAAGCATTCAAAGCAAATCTGAGAAAGGGATATTGAGAAGCACCAATCAGGGAAGATTTCAAATACTTATATCATCAAACCAAATACAATCAAGTTCATCATAAAAAGGAGAGAATAAGACACAACTGTGAATTTGTTTAGCATCCACAATGCATCTGTGAGACAAGGGTAATGGTTTGGGAGGCCACCAAGACAATACCCAGACCTCATTCTCATGGAGAAACTGTGGCATTATTTTAAAACTTCTGTGCACCACTAGTCCCCATCCCAGTACCTGATGAACTTGAGCAATGCTGCAAAGAAGTATGGGTGAAAAGGAGGTAGACACTAACCTAATAGACCAACAGCTGTAATTGCAGCTAAAGGTTCTGCTACCAAGTATCAATATAAAGGAGTGGATGAGCATGTATGTGGCTAATGGTTTGTTTTTTGTTTGTAATTAAGAAAAAGCCTTAAATCTAATATTATTACTGTGATTTGTAAGGCACCATAGTGCCCCGCAGCTCCAGGAGAACAGGTCATACATAAACCAGGGACATACAAAGTAGACACAATGGGGGGTATTCAATTGTTTGTTTTAACGCGCTAAAACCAAAAAAAACGAGCGCTCTAAAAAAACTTCATATTATACGGTAATTTTGCGCGCGTAAACAGTTAATATGGTACTTACTCGCTGCCAGCGGGCTGAATTTCAGCTCGCTGCTCAGGGAGCTGGCGAGATGAAATTTAGCGAGTAATTACCATATTAACGGTAATATTTTTAGAGCGCTCGTTTTTTTTTGTTTTAGCGCGTTAAAACAAACAATTGAATACCCCCCAATAAATACAAATGGTAGGGGCGGCTTAGAGTCGTTGTGTTTTTTCATTTGACATTAGAGTATTTTGTGTTTATCAGTGGTAAGAATTTCCGAATAAATCCATTGTGACTCCATGATGCAAGAAAATGTGAAAAATGGCAAAAATGTGAATATGTTTTATAGCCAATGTACATTGTATACGACTGTTCTCGGAATAACGTAAAGACATTGGAATGTCCTATATGTAGTGATGTCGAATGGCTTTGCTCAGTAATGCCAAACTTGTGTTCTGCCATTTTTCCATGGTACTATAGACGATGGCAATGTTCTGTTTGTGCAGATAGATAGAATGTTATTATAGGAGCATGCTCACTATTGTAAAATTATATATATTAGAACATGTGCATCACTGAAAATAACAAAGTGTATATATTTCTGTAAAGCAATTTCTCTCTCATTTTTAATTTATATGAGTTTTTTAGATTCCATTATCTCATTACATACCTGGGAAAAGCAAGTTTATGTTTATATACCTGCTAAAGTGGTACTTGATGCAAGCTGCATCTATGGGGAATTGATATGAAATTGTAAGACTCGTTTCAATATTTAGGGGTTTGAGTCACCAAATCTAAAAATGTATATATTTTAAGAACAGTACACAATATTGCAAGGCATGATTCCCTATTAAATATCCATGGATCAATATCAATCTATACTACAGAACAGACTATATATAGCACAGATCTATGTAATACGTTATACTATAACCCATCAGTAATACCTGGCCTATAGAACACATGAAGACGAAAGAATCAAAAACAAAAAAATCACAGTGTTTAATCAGATTAATGATCAGATGTATGCAAAGGACACAGACAAGAAAATAGATGCCTATATGACAATGTGATATGGACATCTAACGTGGGCAATACAAAGCTGGCTTGTGGGAGATGGAAGGAGCTGGGGCAGTCACATTATGTGCATCAATAAACACTGCATTTTCCTCAACGCCTAATGTGCTCTGCAATAGTAATAAGAAAACTGTATCTTACCATGGCAACCCCTGAACTACAATATCGGCTCTGCCACCTCAGAATTGGACAGCTTACAATGTACACAAACGCAGCTTTCATTGTCTGCCGAGAGCGCTGCTTCTATCTCACTGTTTATGTGTATTAATAACACACTACATATATTAATGGTAACCTTGCAATATTCACCAGAGAAGACATAAGGGTTTCCCTGGCCAATATTGCAATACGCAGCCTGAATATGGAAATAAGATTAAGATTTATTTTCCTGGCACTTGTAGTTCCACAATCGCTGGAGAATTGCAGGTTGTCTACGCATGCTCTAAAGTGTATATGCACTGAGAAAGAATCAGTTGGGGGCAGTTAATGTTTCTGTAAAAAGCAGACACTTCAAATGTATGAGTTACAAAATATCCTGATGCTATTAAGTATAAACATGTAGATATGGTGAGGTTTATACTACACAAACCTAGGTGTTACTGCATTCTAATTATTGTATGTCGGCTGGCGTAAGAAGGGAAGTATTGTGGTCACGTGTAAATACAGCTCAATTAAATTATAGTTATAGTTAAGTATTTTGAACAGGGAAGCTTTAATATTGTTATAGTTGCCGGCCATGACGCAACACAGCCTGGAATTTAATTCACAAATTGCTACATACACATCACATGAAATATAATATAGATATATATTATAAATAATGTGCGTGTATCTATACATATATATTTTCTGCGTTTTTATTGTATATATTAATATAGTGTGTGTGTATATATACACACAAATATATATATATATATATATATATATATAGATATAGATATATGTGTGTGTGTATATATATATATATATATACACATACATATACACACACACACTCAATATATGTATATGTATATATACATTGTATGTGTGTAATATATATATATATACATTATATATATATATATATAGATATATGTATGTGTATATATATATATATATATATATATATATATATATATATATATATATATATATATATATATACACACACATATATCTATATATATATATATATATATATATATATATATATATATATATATTACACACATACAATGTATAGCATATATATATATATATATATATATATATATATATATATATATATATATATATATATATATATATATACACACCCTCCCCAAACATATATGTATAGGTACACACACAATAAATATATATATACATCCTCTTTATATCACCAGTGTCTAACACATACAAAGCATGAACTATAACAAAACATATAACATATTTAATGCACTTAAATGCATGTTTATATTTATAACATATCACACTTAGACGCACAGACAATAAGTATTCCCATAAGGTACTAACTCATCGCTTTCTAAAACAATATCATATGGTCAGTTGAAGATTTTACATATATAGGAGCTCTTCACTACATTATTACCCCCCACCAACAATCACAAACAAGCTATAAATGTAAGCATGAAACACAGCCAGACTAACATGAAAAAGCAGCATAGAATAATCACATGACCAAAGTCATTACTATTTTATATAAAAGTGAAAACAAAGGTTAAGGTGGTTGGTAATATTTCCCAGTGTAATACACATTAAGGTGGACACAAAGCCTAGAATCTATTTTCTTAAATATAAGAGCACAGCTTGTGGTTTAGGACCCCAAGGGCGGAAGGGGTTCACAAATCTGCTTTTGGAGGCCCCTGATTGTCAAACATGTAATACAATCTATTAGAATCCACCACTAGTAGATGGTACATCGTCACTTGGGATCCCAGCAGAACTAAAGAGAAGTTGTAATCACTGTTCCAGAGGAACCCATCGCTTCTATGTAGAAGTGAGAAAGAAAGCTGGTGGCTGCAGAGATATGGCCTATTAGGTTATGATGAGGTTACTACAAGGATGACATATGTGCACAAGAAAGACAACCAGATATTTTCCCGCAAGTTATTCCTGTAGGACAACACCAGCAGCAGTGATAGAGGTCAACCAAAGAACAAAACAGCAAAGGAAAACAGGCCCTGAGGCAGACATGGAAATATACCATCCATAAAGGGTTTTATAACAGGAATGTTTGTAGAAAAATAGGTCACATGTTCAAAACGAGATCAATAGATGACTTCAAACCCCACAAGAACAAAATTACCCAAAAATTATACATCACGCCATTCACCAGCCTGTGCCCTGCATCACGCTATTCACCAGCCTATAGCCTGCATCACGCAATTCACCAGCCTGTATCTTGCATCACGCCATTCACCAGCCTATAGCCTGCATCACGCCATTCACCAGCCTGTGCCCTGCATTACACCAGCCTGTATCCTGCATCACGCTATTCACCAGCCTATAGCCTGCATCACGCCATTCACCAGCCTGTGCCCTGCATCACTCTGTGCTCTACATCACGCCATTCACCAGCATATAGCCTGCATCACACCATTCTCCAGCCTGTGCCCTGCATTATGCATTCACCAGCCTATAGCCTGCATTACGCCATTCACCAGTCTATATCCTGTATCACACCATTCACCAGCCTGTGCCCTGTATCACGCCATTCACCAGCCTGTGCCCTGCATCACGCCATTCACTAGCCTGTGCCCTGCATGACACCAGCCTGTATCCTGCATCATGCCATTCACCAGCCTGTGCCCTGCATCACGGCATTCATCACTCTGTGCTCTGCATCACAGCATTCACCAGCATGTGCCCTGCATCATGGCATTCCCCAGCCTGTGCCCTGTATCACAGCATTCACCAGCCTGTGCTCTACATCACGCCATTCACCAGCTTGTGCTCTACATCACGCCATTCACCAGCCTGTGCCCGGCCTCTTTATCTTGAATCTCTAGGGCAGTACAAAAGCTGGAGAAACAGGCATGTACTGTAGTCTTCTAAATGTTCTGTACAGACTGGTGCATATCCATACATGAGCTATGACCAGTTAGCATAATGTACATGCTATCTGAGCTTTGTGTCTTATATTGATTATATTGGCACAATTTTACCAGTTGGAAGCTAAATTAATACATTACATCAGCTTTAAAACCAATGGTTCAGTTTGCCTCTTAATGAAAGTATTGTTTCACTTGTTTTGTGTGTATACATTATAGTTTGATCAAAATGTGTACTTGGAACCTCACTTTTATTCTAAGTTATATTACAGAGTTTATACTACTGCAGAGTTTAACATAGATTTGTCTCTAATTATGTATAAATATGGTCTTAGTGCTAAGAGTGTGCACCTGCATTTTAATTGTGTTTTGTACTTTCAGTCACAGCAGTGCAGCAACTTTAATATATTTGGAAATTAGAGGGCGCCCTCCTGTTATTTTATTTATAATCCCTACATTGGCTTCCTGTGTCCTCCAGAAAACAATTACATTTACCTACAAGGCCGTCCATAACTCTACCCCTTCATACATTGGAAATCTCATCTCAAAACACTCCCCCCTCGTAAGCTGGGTACACACTACAGAATTTTCCACCAACTTTTTATGCCGAGCGATTTTACATACGACCGATGTTCCGATCGCTCGGTCCATGGACTGCATACACTCTAGCCTTGTTTAGGACGATAAAGGGAAGAGCAGATGTCCCTTTAGCGACTTTTTACAGCCGTGTTGTCGTGAGCAATGACTGTAATTTCGAACTCACTGTTGTGGATCGGTCAGAAGTTTATACACACTGCACAACAGAAACGAGATTGGAACGAAAATATTAAACGGTACGACCAACCAAATGAGGCGATAATCGTCCATTTGGGCATACTTTCGACCATCGTGTCACTGCACACACTGACCCGACTTTTGAACGAGCGGCCGTATGTCGGCTGATTGAGCCGATTATTGGATGAAAACCGTGTAGTGTGTACCCAGCTTTAGACCTACCTCTGTTAACCACCTCTCAATCCGGCCTATAGGACTTGTGTGCGCCTTGCCAATACCCACTTCAGGAATTCCCCACCACACCCGATTAGACTCTCCCACAGCATTCAAAACGTTGAAAGCCCTCTGAAACCCCATCTCTATATATTAGAGCTAACCCTACTCCCACCTACTGAGCCACACTCACGCCTCATTTCAGCTGAGCCCCTTTTCAATGAAACCCTCCCAAACCTTTGTTTTCATATCTGCATTTATTTTGTCCACTTAGTATGTCACCTTCACTGTCCAGCACTGTGGCATCTTACAAACCAATCATAATACTCTTAATAATAAGTGACATAGGAAATTGTGAGCTTAATAACGATGAATGCTTAGTTTATTAGTAGAACGTACACAGTTTATAAAAGTAGTAATCAAGCGCTATGCGTATAAAAAAAACCTGATAGTGACAAGTTGTATTTTCTGCTTACGGATTGTTGCTTTATTAAACTACAATCAGGGCATGACCTAGCTTGCAGCATCTTTGTTGGAGCGCACTCACTGACTTCAATGGGAGATGTGATATGTGGCAAATCGCATGCAGAATAAAGTGGAGAAAAGAAAAAAGGATGAGTCGAAAATAACAAATCAAAATGTATTGCAGGTGACACAAGTCACTATCCAAGCCAAGAGCTCCATGGAGACCCTAGTTTTGAATTCCAACCTATAGCCTCTGCCTTGTCACGCAGTGGAGGCAATATTCACTAGAATCCAGCCTATCCAATCACTAGGAACCAGCGACATCACATAAGGAATTAATAGTCAAATAATGACACCACGAGCTCCTTGTGAATAGATAAGCTGGATATCCAGCAACTCTTGCTCATTTTGTAGCAATCACTTCACATGAAATTTCAATCTCTCCCTATAATTGGTAGGATTTCATATTCCCAGCTTTTGCCCTGGTATATAGATGCTCTCCGACGTCACTGGGGAGCACCCCTTTCAATACTATACTATAAACCAGGCTTGTCCAACCTGCGGCCCTCCAGGTGTTGTGAAACTACAAGTCCCAGCATGCCCTTCCAGCTATCAACTAGTTGTCTACCAGCAATGCATGCTGGGGCTTGTAGTTTCACAAACATCTGGAGGGCCGCAGGTTGGACAGGCTTGCTATAAACATTACCTTCAGAACACCCCTTTTCTACACCAACATGTTCTCCAAGTTACAACTTCTTACAGATTACACATTTGGGAAGAATTGTATCTCTGGCATGATACGTATTCTACACTGTCCCGTAACCCCAAGGATGTGGTACAGTAAGTGTCTTTTCTCTAATGTGTGTGGGAAACTTCTGAAACCACAGTGGTTTAGTGGTTAGCGCTTCTGCCCCACAGTACTGGGATTATGAGTTCAATTTCCAATCATAGCCTTATCTGTGTGAAGTATGTATGTACTCCGATTTCCTCCCACACTCCAAAAACATGCTGGTAGGTTAATTGGCAAAAACTAACACTACAGCATGTACTAGTGAATTTAGACTGTAAGCTCCAATGGGGGCAGGGACTGATGTGAATGACAAATATTCTCTGTACAGCGCTGTGAAATTGGCGGCACTACATAAATGATAATGAAATAACGTCACAGAAGTAGCTTAATGTCTGGTAATAGATAGAGAAGCCTTCTCTGCTGGATTAGTCAATTTGTGTCACCATTTTTAGGCCTGAAGTCAATTTAACTGACCATGTTTCAGCCAGATGGGCAATATATGTTTTCATTAATATTTGATAGTCCTGGATGGACTTTAATGCCAGTCCTGTCGAAGTCTTAAAATACAAGTTCAAAATACACATATTCATTCACTCATGGCAGCTTCTAGCTCTGGTGTGTAAACTAACTGATCTCAGAAAGGATCTGGAACCTGCATTGTAAAATGCTACTATATTGTCTGAGAAAAATGACAAGTGCTTTAAAAGAAGAAAGATAAACAAAAGAGATAAATAATAGGACTATAAAACATGTCATTTACACGACTGCTTCATATTTCTGCTTAGTGTTCAGGGTGCCTTTCAGGACAGCTCGCTCATTCTCCTGCAGCATTTACATTGAACACAATAGTTTTAAACAGTTATATTGTTTGAACTAATCACACTGTGTTTTGCTGGCATTTATTTTTTATATGATCTGGCTGAAATGTATGTGGAATATATGGACCTAACCCCATGAAACGTGGATCAGCTCTGCTCTAACACATAAACAGTCATTTTGTTGCTTTGTTTCGTTTTGCGTTTGTAATTGTCCATGGTTGTAGCCTAAGCCATAACTTTAGCTCTTGAAAAATAAGAAACACTTTAAACTTTTTTTTTTTTTTTTTTATACGTAACATTATGATAAATGCACTCCAAATAAATCTTAAAGGTAGATGGTTTCAACCAAAATATAGAACTGCGAGAACCTGATACATAAGTAATATTTGCCTAGACAGGAAACGTATCTCTGGTCCTGGTATAAGACACTTGTCCATCGACCTGCCAGCTCCTACAGAAGCTTCATGTCACGTGGTTCAAATCCTTGAATTAAACCCTTGTCTACACTCCATGTGTCTTTGTACTCCATGAAACGGTCCTCACGTCTGTATACCCAAAATTTCTGACCACTTATCACCAGATTTCCTACTCTGCAGCATTTCTGTAACATTACATGAACAGCGCTAGTATTTTAATTATTATTTTATTTAAATATGGACATGTTAGTGGCTAGTTGTTAGCCTACGGTGAGCCATACCAATGAATGTATAGGTTTTGTCATTATACTTGTGTGTTGAAATCATTATTACATTTGGTAAGATCCTACACTTTGAGCGTTGACCGTTTCATACAATGTTGTCTCCAATTATATAAAAACATATGGGATGAAATCTACAATTACAATTCACTGATCTTGCACCTTAAGGCAAGTGGGACATTCATGGTTCCGCAACGGAATTGACTTCTAGCTACAGTAAATACACACAACTTTCATATAATACGATACAGGGAGAGATTAATCCATCTGCACTAGAACACATTTGTCAGAAACCAACATGCATAGTACACAGGCACCTAGTGTACACACACATCACTGTACACATTTCTGATTCTCTATTTTGTAGTCATGGACCACCAATCATGGCGGAATAAGGAAGCAGTACGGTGACATCAGAGATTACTTAGTGAAGCCCTGGCCAATCTGTGGCTCTCCAGGTGCAGTCAAACTACAAGCCCCAGCATGCTTTGCCAGTAGACAGCCAGCCAATCGCTGGCAAGGTATGCTGGCACTTTTAGTTTGACAACACCTGGAGAGCCACAGGTTGGCCAGACCTACCCTAATGACAGGCAGGCTAAGGTAGATGACATGAGACATGAAGTGACTTGAAATAGGCCATCCAATGCTGAATGGGCTTTGATAGTAGTTTCTATAGCTGTTATTAATAGATAGTTCACATCAGTTTTCACATTAGTGCTGAAAAAATGTAATTACATAACCACAAAAATGTAATTATAAAGAGTCACGGGACACTATAGTTTCCAGTGACTCTTCAAGGTCTTTTAGTAATAAAGCAATTTCCACAAATCTGATGGAAAATAATCAGTCTGGAGATTTAAAAAAAAAAAAGAAAAAAGGTTATTTTTAGTACATTATTTAATTTGCACCAAAAATGCTGTATTCAGTTTAAATATTGTATTTTACCAGGAAATATCGCAAATTACTGTTATAACATTCACTTTCCTAGATATTAGCTAAAAGCTGCGCCCACTAGCATTCCAATAATGCAATGGTTCATTAGGATTAAAATTCTAAACTCACATTGGGCAATTGCCAGATCAATCTTGTGAAAACAAAAAACAAAACACACCAAAAAACAAAAAGACAAAACAACCAATGCTGTTTATCTAGTTCATTGAAGGTCAAGAGACCCTCCGAGCCTTCACACGCCACTCCTACTTTATTGACAGATTTGTTTGTTATATATTGTAACACTTGTTTAAACAGCCTGCTTATGTTAGTACAGAGAAGTGTCTCTTTTTGATTAAATGCTTTTAAATGTTTTAACTTATTACTGAGTTTAAAGGTAATGTACGGTCCTTTTGAAGATTAGAGAACCGCACTATCCGGCCCCTGTAGTGTATCACCGATATATTTCAATCAAGACTTGTACACATCTAGCTTGTATCAGTTGATCCTTATTTTTGTTGTGTTTTGTTTCCTGTTAAACATTCACCAAAAATTGATGAAATTGCACTATTTACATATTAGCAGCACTTGTCAATAGAGGAGCGTGTTCGATTGCAGTCCAGTTGAACTGAACATTAGATTTCCTGTCCCAAAGCCTCTAAACATCACGTATATGACTGTGGTTGCCATGGTAATTGGATGACACTTCACAAACCGTAAATCATTAACAGCAGCTTGAGTCAAGACCCTAAGGCAAAATGAATTCCATCTAAGTCAAAAATAGATAAACAACACAAAACAATATACTTTGTAATTAATTTATTGATTAAAATGATCCAACGGTAAATTTCTTTGTTGGAAAAACATGTGAACCTCTAAAATGATCAGTTAAGTTAGGGGGATAATTTGAGTCAGGAGTGTCAATTAATGAGATCCCAGCAGGTGCAAATTTGGGTGGCCCTGCCCTATTTAAAAAAAACAAAAACAAACCTGTCTTTGCTACTAAAGACATGTCTTTGACATACATGTTTGTGAACACATGCCATGTCTTGATGAAAGGAGATTCCTGAGGACCTCAGAAAAAGTGGTCTATGCTCATCAGGCTGGAAAGTGTTAGAAAACGAATTCTAAAGACTTTGGGCTTCACCAATCCACTGTCAGGTAGATAGTATGCAAAAGAGGGAAATTCAACAGCATTGCTACTCTCCTCAGAAGGGGTCATCCAACAAAAAACAAAACCAGGACGGTTTGTCATCATTGATGGAACTAGAAATTCTGAATTTTACCAGCAAATTCTACAGGAGAATGTCAGGGTATCCGTCCTTGAACTGAAACTCAGCAGAAGGTGGGTTTTGCAGCAAGACATCAATCATAAACACACAAGTCAGTCTATATAAAAAAAATAAATGGTTAAAGCAGAAAATTTTGTGGCGTTTTGGAATGGCCGAGTCAAAGTCCAGACCTTAATCCAATTCTGATATTGTGGCAGGACCTGAAGTGAGGTGTTCATGTAAGAAAGCCCACCAACATCTATGAGTTGAAGCAGTTCTGTAAGGCAGAAACAGGCCAAAAATCCTCCAGGCCCATGTGCTGGAATAATTAACAATTGCTGTATTCTATTGAAGTTATTGCTGTTCAAGGAAGGGTCACATTAATTACTGAAATCATAGGTTCACATACTTTTTCTTAAGAAATATAAGTTGGATCATTTTGATCAAAAACATTTATGAAAATGTATATATTGTTTTTTTTGCGTGAATTGATTATTTGGGTTCTTTTTCTTTTTTATGACTTTAATGAAGATCTGGGCACATTTATTCAAAATTTCAGAAAATTCTAAAGTGTTTACAAACTTCTTAGCACCGCTGTATATCCCAAACTAGACAAGAACATCCATCATAAAAACAGCACTGCACAAATTTGCATTTTCTGGTATTCATTAACAAGTTCAAAGATGTCACTGAATATTTACAATCTAAATAGGAAAATTTCACTTCTAGGAAATATCTGTATAACTGTAGAATATGATGCTTTTAACACCTATGTACCAATACTTCAAGACGTATACACCATGCATGCATTTATATATAATTATGCCTGGCTTCTACTGAACTATTCTCTCTCACTCCGCTATTCATGCTGGCAACCTCTGGACAGCTTTCAGGCACCCTATAGACCAGTGGCTGCCTGCTAACCACACCAGGTCAGGCTAGTGCCCCGTCAATTACATCTCCTGTTTGGTTTAGTGTCCTCCCTAGGCTAAGGGCTAGATTTACTAAGCTGCGGGTTTGAAAAAGTGGGGATGTTGCCTATAGCAACCAATCAGATTCTAGCTTTCATTTATTTAGTACTTTCTACAAAATGACAGCTAGAATCTGATTGGTTGCTATAGGCAACATCCCCACTTTTTCAAACCCGCAGTTTAGTAAATCTAGCCCTAAGTGTTTTGTTTCCCCAGCTGGAAAGTGAACGCAGAACTGTTGCTTCCTTCATTCAGACAATGATTTCAGAACTGCCACCCTCCTCTTTGCTACAACCATGGACCCCAACCTCCCAGTTCACCCCACATTCCCTCCTCTCAAAACTAATCCAGAGTGAGCTATAAGTGTCCCCAACTGGCCAGAAGGAGCAATGCACAGGGGCAAGAACGATCAGTCCCAGTGACAAGAGCAGTATTCTCCAGATCTCTGATAAATCTCAGTGACAGAGTCAGTAACACCTCCCCCACTACAGAAGCCCTCCCCAGTAAGGACAGGTGACCCATCAGAGCCCTCTACACTTATAGTAACTTGTTCAGTTAGTTTCTTACCCAGTTTTGTGACCACATGCTCAATAACTTCTCTGGCTCCTGCTAGTGTAGGGACTCCAAGCTAAGCTATCTACCCCTTCAGATGACCACTCCCATCAGCTCGCACACCAGAGCTGAGACACCCTCCCTCCCCCCCTCCCCCCATCCCCCCATCCCATCAACTCCCTCGCCAGGACAGTGGCACCTATCCCCCCCAGTCGGCTCCCTCTCCAGGACAGTGGCACCTATTCCCCCCCACCCTTCGGCTCCCTCGCCAGGACAGTGGCACCTATTCCCCCCCCCCCCACCCTTCGGCTCCCACGCCAGGACAGTGGCACCTATCCCCCCCCCCCCCACCCTTCGGCTCCCTCGCCAGGACAGTAGCACCTATCCCCCACCCCCACCCTTCGGCTCCCTCGCCAGGACAGTGGCACCTATCCCCCACCCCCACCCTTTGGGTCCCTCGCCAGGACAGTGGCACCACCCCACCCTTTGGCTCCCTCGCCAGGACAGTGGCACCACCCCCCCATTCGCTCCCTCGCCAGGCCAGTGACACCCCCCCATAAGCCCTCTCGCCAGGACAGTGACACCCCCCCCATTAGCCCCCTCGCCAGGACAGTGACACCCCCCCCCATTAGCCCCCTCGCCAGGACAGTGACACCCCCCCATTAGCCCCCTCGCCAGGACAGTGACACCCCCCCATAAGCTCTCTTGCCAGGACAGTGACACCCCCCCCCATTAGCCCCCTCGCCAGGTCAGTGACACCCCCCCATTAGCCCCCTCGCCAGGTCAGTGACACCCCCCCATTAGCCCCCTCGCCAGGTCAGTGACACCCCCCCATTAGCCCCCTCGCCAGGTCAGTGACACCCCCCCATTAGCCCCCTCGCCAGGTCAGTGACACCCCCCCATTAGCCCCCTCGCCAGGACAGTGACACCCCCCCATTAGCCCCCTCGCCAGGACAGTGACACCCCCCCATTAGCCCCCTCGCCAGGACAGTGACACCGCCATTAGCCCCCTCGCCAGGACAGTGACACCGCCATTAGCCCCCTCGCCAGGACAGTGACACCGCCATTAGCCCCCTCGCCAGGACAGTGACACCGCCATTAGCCCCCTCGCCAGGACAGTGACACCGCCATTAGCCCCCTCGCCAGGACAGTGACACCGCCATTAGCCCCCTCGCCAGGACAGTGACACCGCCATTAGCCCCCTCGCCAGGACAGTGACACCGCCATTAGCCCCCTCGCCAGGACAGTGACACCGCCATTAGCCCCCTCGCCAGGACAGTGACACCGCCATTAGCCCCCTCGCCAGGACAGTGACACCGCCATTAGCCCCCTCGCCAGGACAGTGACACCGCCATTAGCCCCCTCACCAGGACAGTGACACCCCCATTAGCCCCCTCACCAGGACAGTGACACCCCCATTAGCCCCCTCGCCAGGACAGTGACACCCCCATTAGCCCCCTCACAAGGACAGTGACACCCCCATTAGCCCTCTCACCAGGACAGTGACACCCCCATTAGCCCCCTCACCAGGACAGTGACACCCCCATTAGCCCCCTCACCAGGACAGTGACACCCCCATTAGCCCCCTCACCAGGACAGTGACACCCCCATTAGCCCCCTCACCAGGACAGTGACACCCCCATTAGCCCCCTCACCAGGACAGTGACACCCCCATTAGGCCCCTCACCAGAGCAGAGTCCCTCATTAGCCCCCTCACCAGGACAGTGACACCCCCATTAGCCCCCTCACCAAACCAGTGTACCCCATTAGTCCCCTCACCAGAGCAGTGTCCCCCACTCACCCAGTGGCCGCAGAGTTGTCTCCTGGTCCCTCCAGCGCACTCCCGAGCAAAGCACCTCAAGGGGGTGTAGGGCGGCTCTTGAGGTGGGCTCCGGGGGGCTCCTGTCCCTCTCAGTGTGCGGCCCAGGCCCGATGAGCAGTCCCCCCTCCCCCCCGGGTCAACCCGACCCGCATCCAGCTGGGAGCCGGAGGGCAGCTGTCCCTCTATAGCATGTACCCCTGGGCTTAACGTGACACCCCTCGGCGCCCCCACTCCGGCTCCCCGGGCTGCTCCTAGCTCCCTGGCTCTTCAGGAGAAAGATGGGAGTTTTCCAACTGCGCATGTCCGGGCCAGACCAGGGAGGTGGGGACCCACAATGCAGTGCGCGCAGAAGGTCCCGGAAGTGACGGCAGCCCGGAACTGGTCTCCTCGTCTCCAGGGTAACTGTCAGCGTGTAGAGGAGAGAGAGCAGATCCTGACAGCGTACCCGACCCCCCCCTGCTGGGATCGGTCAGTGTGTGACGTGCGGGGTGTAATGCAGAACAGGGGGCAGTGTCCGATGTGGGGGGGGGGGTGTAATGCAGAACAGGGGGGCAGAGTCTGTTGTGGGGGGGTGTAATGCAGAACAGGGGGGGCAGAGTCTGTTGTGTGGGGTGTAATGCAGAACAGGGGGGCAGAGTCTGTTGTGGGGGGGGGGGTGTAATGCAGAACAGGGGGGCAGTGTCTTTTGTGTGTGTGGGGGGGGGTGTAATGCAGAACAGGGGGGCAGTGTGTGTGTGGGGGGGTGTAATGCAGAACAGGGGGGCAGTGTCTTTTGTGTGTGTGTGTGTGGGGGGGGGGTAATGCAGAACAGGGGGGCAGTGTCTGATGTGGGGGGGGGGTTCTAATGCAGAACAGGGGGGCAGTGTCCGGTGGGGGGGGGGGGGGTGTAATGCAGAACAGGGGAGCAGTGTCTGTTGTGTGGGGGGGGGGGTGTAATGCAGAACAGCGGAACAGTGTCTGTTGTGTGGGGGGGAGGTGTAATGCAGAACAGGGGAGCAGTGTCTGTTGTGTGTGGGGTGGGGTGTAATGCAGAACAGGGGGGCAGTGTCCGGTGTGGGGGGGGGGTGTAATGCAGAACAGGGGAGCAGTGTCTGTTGTGTGGGGGGGGGAGGTGTAATGCAGAACAGGGGAGCGGTGTCTGTTGTGTGGGGGGGGGAGGTGTAATGCAGAACAGGGGAGCAGTGTCTGTTGTGTGGGGGGGAGGTGTAATGCAGAACAGGGGAGCAGTGCCTGTTGTGTGTGGGGTGGGGTGTAATGCAGAACAGGGGGGCAGTGTCCGGTGTGAGGGGGTGTAATGCAGAACAGGGGGGCAGTGTCTGTTTTGGGGTGTAATGCAGAACAGGAGAGCAGTGTCTGTTGTGTGTGTGTGTGGGGGGGGGTGTATTGCAGAACGGGGGGCAGTGTCTTTTGTGTGTGTGTGTGGGGGGGGGTGTAATGCAGAACAGGGGGGCAGTGTCTGTTGTGGGGGGGGTGTAATGCAGAACAGGGGGGCAGAGTCTGTTGTGGGGGGGTGTAATGCAGAACAGGGGGGCAGAGTCTGTTGTGGGGGGGGTGTAATGCAGAACTGGGGGGCAGTGTTTGGGGGTGTAATGCAGAACAGGGGGGCAGTGTCCGATGTGGGGGGTTGTAATGCAGAACAGGGGGGCAGTGTCTGGTGTGGGGGGGGTGTAATGCAGAACAGGGGAGCAGTGTCTGTTGTGTGGGGGGAGGTGTAATGCAGAACAGGGGAGCAGTGTCTGTTGTGTGGGGGGGAGGTGTAATGCAGAACAGGGGAGCAGTGCCTGTTGTGTGTGGGGTGGGGTGTAATGCAGAACAGGGGGGCAGTGTCCGGTGTGAGGGGGTGTAATGCAGAACAGGGGGGCAGTGTCTGTTTTGGGGTGTAATGCAGAACAGGAGAGCAGTGTCTGGTGTGTGTGTGTGTGTGGGGGGGTGTAATGCAGAACAGGGGAGCAGTGTCTTTTGTGTGTGTGTGGGGGGGTGTAATGCAGAACAGGGGGGCAGTGTCTGTTGTGGGGGGGTGTAATGCAGAACAGGGGGGCAGTTTCCGGTGTGGGGGGGGGTGTAATGCAGAACAGGGGGGCAGTGTCTGTTGTGTGGGGGGGAGGTGTAATGCAGAACAGGGGAGCGGTGTCTGTTGTGTGTGGGGTGGGGTGTAATGCAGAACAGGGGGGCAGTGTCCGGTGTGAGGGGGTGTAATGCAGAATAGGGGGGCAGTGTCTGTTTTGGGGTGTAATGCAGAACAGGAGAGCAGTGTGTGTGTGTGTGTGTGTGTGTGGGGGGGGGGGTGTAATGCAGAACAGGGGGGCAGTGTCTGTTGTGGGGGGCGTAATGCAGAACAGGGGGGCAGTGTCCGGTGTGGGAGGGTGTAATGTAGAACACGGGGGGCAGTGTCTGGTGGGGGGGGGGGGGAGTGTCTGTTGTGGAGTGTAATGCAGAACAGGGGGGCGGTGGGGGGGGGGTCTGTTGTGGGTTGTAATGTAGAACAGCCCTCAATACAAGGTCTCCCACCCTGTCTGCAGTTGTCAGTGATGGTTACACACAGCATGTCGCACACTCTGTTGTTTTTTTTATGCCAGTAGGTAGCAATTCTGTAGGGGTTTCGCACCCACTACTTGTTCCCTATTATGTGTAGGGTGGTTATATAAATAAATAAGAATATAAGACAACATTCCAAACCGCGTCTGGTCAGTCTAGTCTCCAAGCTTTCCGTGTCACCATTTCTGCTCTGGTGTGAATTAAATGATTGTTATTTTGAAACCTTTTCTTCTTCTTACATGTTCACACTTGGCAATACTGTTAACTGTCTTTGTTTTCTCCCTTATAGCGACTTTATTGTGCGTGTGATGAGCAAACGGAAGAGTAAGGACAAGAGCCTCCCTCTTGGAGAATGTATTTCTCAGGTACCTTCTGTAATTATTTAAACGATGATGATGTGAGTTAAAGGTCTCATAGTTATTCTTATCCAACGGGCTTACTCGTCAGTGCTGACCCCTGAGAACAACTCACACTTTATTGATCACATTGAGTTGGGGAGTACCAGTAGGGGAAACACATGGCTTACCTTGCATTGTACGTAGGTTGTGTACCTAGTTGATGGAATACTGACTCTCTTCTAAAACACTGCTGTGACTTTTCATGGGTGTCCTACTCTCTAGTAAAAATAAAAAGAGAAACCTAATTCAGACTATGCAACCACAGACTTCTTTATCCGACTTCTATATTTTTGACAAATAACTAGAAAGGTGAACACTCCGTAAAAATCATTGCTCCCTGTGGATATACAGAAGTGGCTGACAGCGGTGGTACTAGTTATTCCTACGATTCTTATTCCAAAATAATTCGGAAGAGTATGAGTCTGATATGAATGAAATGTACACTTACTATAAAAGAGACACAGAAGATCTGCAACCCGCCTGCTATCAATTCCGAATAGAGTAAATGTCGGCACTTCACATTGACGTGACATAATATAGCGACATTGGGATTTCCTTATTTAAAGCGGCACTGCTAGGTCCTGGCAACTGTACAATCTAATGTAAGGGTTAGAGTTAGGCTCCGGGTCCTGGCATTGCTGCTTTAAATAAGGAAATGCCAATGTCGCTATATTATATCACGTCAATGTTATTTTGTATGTATATTCGTTGTAGGAATAATGTATCCCACCTGCTGACAGAACATAACT
The DNA here is from genome assembly GCF_038048845.1 of Mixophyes fleayi. Classification (NCBI taxonomy): domain Eukaryota; kingdom Metazoa; phylum Chordata; class Amphibia; order Anura; family Limnodynastidae; genus Mixophyes; species Mixophyes fleayi. Next base: position 137,882,236 of record NC_134408.1, read on the forward strand.
GTGTGTAAGCAGATAAGGGGTTCATGTATTTTGATGCAAGCTTAAGGGGCCTATTTTCTGTCACCTGGCCTGAATGTGTTTATTCAGCGATGCCCTTTTGTCACAGAAGATCATTCAATTTTTTATTTGGTATTGCTCTTTTTGGAAAGGACTGTATTTGGGTCATTCCAAGTTCAGTGTATCATCCTTCCACAGATCAAAGCAATACTTTCCATAATCCATATTTGTGAAGTCTGTATAATGTGTCAATGACATAAGGAACTCCATAAAACATAACCATTTCATTTGTGTATGTGCAGAAATATCATTCCATAGAATTAATGCGACATCTCTGCTATGTTGCAGAAGAGTTACATATTTGTAGAACATATTTCTAGGCCTGTTCTTAGACAAGAGAGTGATAAAACAATTGCAAAACAGATTAGCATACCAGCACAACTCTTGCCGTGATGTCACTGAGGAAAGGAGTTTGAGCAATGATGAAAGTTTAAAAAGTTGTGAATGATTTTAGAAATGTATCACTTTTATGTCTTCTGAGGAATTTCCCATACCTCCTAGTTTTCCCAAGGTGGCAGATTACGCAAATGAATATGTGTGTAATTCTTTTGTTTCTATGTTTTATTTCTGTCTTTATTTTAAAGAAACTATTTAACATTTATATTTCTGTATGTCCAATTGTTATCGCCATTTTATTCCATAAGATTTTTTGTCATATTAAATCACACTTATTAACGTTCTGTTTTAGTGTTCTTAAAGAAGGCATCTGTCAGGCTTTGTTTTTATAATACTACGTTTCTGCAGGGAATTGTTTGGGTTACAGCACCGTTAATTAACTTTGGTTGCGATTTTTTTTTTTGAGTTTAAGTTAGGGGGTGTCTTTGTGGTTAATAGCGAGACATAATTTTGGGGGACTGTAGTCATATTTCGATGACCAGTGGATTTTGTTTTGATTAACCCTTTCACACCCATATGTCCAGGTGTATATCATTGTGACAATGAGCTTCGGACTAGAAGGTCCTAGCCCTTATAAGGCGCTGAAATTTTAGGGAAGTTTCCCACTGCCGTTAAAAATAAATAAATAAATTCTGCTTAATTTTGTATTATTGTTATCCTTCTAAATAGGAGGAACATCAGAAAAAATATAAAATCCAGTAATAAGGCTGATATTGCAAATGTGTTTTAGAAGCAGTGTTTTATGTGTCAATAAAAAGCTGAGGATGTCTGCTGTTAATTTAGACCACTAAACTCTATGGAATGTGATCTTTGTGGCACACAAGCTGTTTCCAAAGCTTCTACCACTCGCGAGCTGACTGATTGAAGTAAATGTGGGACACGGAAGTGACTGAACTCTGAAGATGTAGTATGTGAAAGAACTGCCTTCATACACCCATCCGACAACATAATTATTTACAGTCTCTAATATAATATATTACAAATTTACGTGCTTTGAAAACATGAGCCCATTTTCTAAACTATAGTAACACTGAAATGCTTGAGTGAATTTGGACAAATATCTATTGTCATTCAATGTATGTCTTTTGTAACGCCTGTTCCCTGTACATGTAGGTACAAGCCCACCTGAGGCAGAGACTTCTGCAACAAACCCACCCTGGAAAAAGATGTGGGGTAGAATCTCAGCATAAGTAAGTGAATGTTTTTGTCGCTTATAATTAATGGACAGATTCCTGTGAAATCACTGACTGTGTATTATTGTTATTATTTATTATAATTATATCAGTATTATAACTGTACTGGTATACTTAATACAAATACATGGTGGATCAATAATTTGACTCTAGAAATGCGTTCTATTTTGTGTTAGTTTGAATATTCCCCCTTGTGGTTTTTTTTTATTTATCATTAAATATAACATATTCTTCTAGAATTTATATCGCCTAACATTATAATTAAATGTAATAAACAGTAATTGAGTCTGGGATGGGCAAATTATGCAGACATGTCTGTTTCCACCATCAATTTATCTACCAGAGTGTTTGAATTCCTCCACATTAATAGCTTTCACAGTAAGATGAATGATACAAAATATAGTACAAGGGAGCAGAAAACTCTGTAGAGGCACAGGGCATTACAGCCAAACATATGGTGATACTTGAGATGACAGTATAGTATATAGTGATACAGGACAGTATAGTGCAGTGTATGGTGATATAGGACAGTACAATCATGGCCAAAAGTTTTGAGAATGACACAAATATTCTTTTTCACAAAGTCTGCTGCCTCAGTTTTTATGATGGCAATTTGCATATACTCCAGAATGTCATGAAGAGTGATCAGATGAATTGCAATTAATTTCAAAGCCCCTCTTTGCCATGACAATGAACTTTATCCCCAAAACAACATTTCCACTGTATTTCAACCCTGCCACGAAAGGACAAGCTGACATCAGCTCAGTGAATCTCTCGTTAACCCAGCTGAGAGTGTTGACGAGGACAAGGCTGGAGATTACTCTGTCATGCTGATTGAGTTAGACTAACAGACTGGAAGTTTTAAATGGAGGTGCTTGAAATCATTGTTATTTCTCTGTTAACCATGGTTACCTGCAAGGAAACACATGCAGTCATCATTGCTTTATACAACAAGGGCTTCACAGGCAAGGATATTGTTGCTAGTAAGATTGCACCAAAATCAACCATTTATCGGATGATCAAGAACTTCAAGGAGAGAGGTTCAGTAGTTGTGAAGAAGTCTTCAGGGTGCTCAAGAACATCCAGCAAGCGCCAGGACGGTCTCCTAAACTTGATTCAGCTGAGGAATTGGGGCACCACCAGTGCAGAGCTTGCTCAGGAATGGCAGCAGACAGGCGTGAGTGCATCTGCACGCACAGTGAGGTGAAGACTTTTGGAGGATGGCCTGGTGTCAAGAAGGCCAGCATTGAAGCCACTTCTCTCCAGGAAAACATCAGGGACAGACTGATATTCTGCAAAAGGTACAGGGATTGGACTGCTGAGGACTGGAGTAAAGTCATTTTCTCTGATGAATCCCCTTTCAGATTGTTTGGGGCATCTGGAAAAACGCTTGTCCGGAGAAGGTAAGGTGAGTGCTACCATCAGTCCTGTGTCATGCCAACAGTAAAGCATCCTGAGACCATTCATGTGTGGGGTTGCTTCTCAGCCAAGGGAGTGGGCTCACTCACAATTTTGCCTAAGAACACAGCCATGAATAAAGAATGGTACCAAAACATCCTCCAAGAGCAACTTCTCCCAACCATCCAAGAACAGTTTGGTGATGAACAATGCCTTTTCCAGCGTGATGGAGCACCTTGTCATAAGGAAAAATGGATAACTATGTTGCTCAGGGATCAAAACATCAAAATTTTGGGTCCATGGCCAGGAAACTCCCCAGACCTTAATCCCATTGAGAACTTGTGGTCAATCCTTAAGAGGCGGATGGACAAACAAAAACCAACAAATTCTGACAAGCTTCAATAATTGATTAGGCTAGAATGGGCGGCCATCAGTCAGTATGTGGCCCAGAAGTTGATTGACAGCATGCCAGGGCAAATTGCAGAGGTCTTCAAAAAGAAGGGTTAACACTGCAAATATTGACTTTTTGCATAGCCTTATTGTAATTGTTAATAAAAGCCTTTGACACTTATGAAATGCTGGTAATGTTACTTCAGTATACCATAGCAACATCTGACAAAAAGGTCTAAAAACACTGAATCAGCAAACTTTGTGAAAATCAATACTTGTGTCATTCTCAAAAGTTTTGGCCATGACTGTACCATTCAGTATATGGTGATATAGCAGTGTATTAGTGATACAGTGCAGTGCAGTACGTAGTGATACAGGACAGTACAGTGTAGTATTTAGAGATATAGGACAGTACAGTGTAGTATATAGAGATATAGGACAGTACAGTGTAGTATATAGAGAAACAGGACAGTACAGTGTAGTATATAGAGAAACAGGACAGTACAGTGTAGTATATAGAGAAACAGGACAGTACAGTGTAGTATATAGAGAAACAGGACAGTACAGTGTAGTATATAGAGAAACAGGACAGTACAGTGTAGTATATAGAGAAACAGTACAGTATATAGAAGTACAGTGCAGTATATAGAGATATAGGACAGTACATTATATGGTGATATAGCAGTATATAGTGATATATTGCAGTACAGTGTAGTATATAGTGATACAGGACAGTAAAATACAGTATATAGTGATACAGGACAGTATAGTGTAGTATATGGTGATATAGCAGTATATAGTGATACAGGACAGTACAGTGCAGTATATGGTGATATAGCAGTATATAGTGATACAGGACAGTGCAGTATATAGTGACTTCTAATACCCCCTCAGAGTATTCTTCCAGCTCTGTGCTATGTCAGTCTATTACTTTAAAAAAATAAAATCAGCATTTTTGTCTTGTCAAGGACACATTATCATTGGGAACATGTAAAAGATGCCGTGTACAGATCCCTTCAAGCCTATAATGTCTTTGTTGTGCGCTACAACATGAGTCAAACAGCTGCTTGCCTCTCACTTGGCTGCTGTCAGAAGCCAGATAGAACCCTCTCCTCAGATGTCTGTGCTTCAGCTCAGTGGAAGACTTTTTTCTGTGCTATTCTGAGACTTTGAGAAGCTCGGCCTTTGTTCTTATAATTTCAGGCACTTAGTTGAGCTTCTGAAGAGAACAGTGATTCATGGGGAAAGTAATTCTGCGCTGATCATAGGTCCCAGGGGATCGGGAAAGAGTATGGTGAGAATTCATTATTGTCTCTTAGTAGCCAAGTTACTGTTTATGTATGTATGTGTGTATGTATGCATGTGTGTATGCATGTATGTATGTGTGTGTTTATGTATGTGTTCACAGAAATGTGTTCTATTGTTTACATGCATTGATCATTTTGTGTTTGTATACATGCATGCATACTATGGTCACATTACAGGTGCAAAAATGAATGTTGAAAACTCCCTACCACCAGTGTGCTGATCACTAAGCTATCTGTTACACCACTCCCGTTACAATGACTGGAGTAGGACATATTTGTTATGTAATGACAGCTAATAGGTTGTCTTGTTACAACCACTTGTGAAGGATCGGTCTGTGATGACCTCTCACTATCCTATAGAGCCCATTGCCTGCTTTAAGATAAATGGGAGGTGGATTTATTTGTCTAAGCCGCAGGGTTTCCCTAACCCAGTCCTCAGGGCTCCCCAACAGTGCAGGTTTTCTGGATCACATCTGACATAATTTGGATCCACCTGTGGATCTGTTACAATGTGTCAGTCAGTAATGAATACACCTGTGCTCCAGCAAGGAGATATGGAAAACCTGCACTGTCGGGGAGCCCTGAGGACTGGGTTTGGGAAACCCTGGTCTAAGGCATTGATAGGCAATATTTCTATTTTACAGTGGTCCTTAGCCCCCCAAAAATGATATTTATGGGTAAGCATTGGATCAGTTAGTGGCACTAGAAGTTTTTATGAAGCTCAAACAGTAAACTGTGGTTGTCTAGTAAGGAGATATGGACTAACCTCTTACGTAGATTTGCATACACTGCTCTTACTATATAAAGATATTGGAGTCCCTGGGAAAACAGCAGATAGGGAACATTTACTCTGCTCATTAGGGCCTGAGGCCCTCTTGTGGCCTGTGGCTTGTTTTCGTGGTGCGTTGTTTTCTAAATATTTATCATGCAACATTTACGTTGCACACGATCATTAGGAATGTACCTTAAAGACAATTTGATCGCATGACCATTAATGCGGTGTCATTCAGGCTATTGTGATATTCTATGTAATATTGTAGCTTAATCTTGGTTATCTAACATGGTTACAGTTTTGTAGCAGTTACACTTTATATCACTCACTATACTTAGGGGTAGACTTATCTAATCTTCTAAAACGAAAAGTGGAGGTGTTGCCCGTAGCAACCAATCAGCTTCTAGTTATCATTTTCTATAATGTACTATGTAAAGGATAGCTAGAATCTGATTGGTTGCCATGGGCAACACCTCCACTTTTCCTTTTTTAGAAGTTTTGATAAATCTGCTCCTTACTGTCTAATTGTAAAGGCAATACAATCAGCTGACATACTTACATGTTTTATAGTATACTATTTACTGATTGCTTGATTGTCTTTTTAGTTTGGCCAACAATATACACACATTTTAATCTCAATATGGTGCAGTACCTTTTTAAATGATATTCAATAAATAATTTCCTATTATTTTTGTGAATGCTGATTTGCCTATGCTGGCGCCACGTCCCATTGGAGTGTGTGGATGAAAGGAACCCTCTTCATGTTTGCTCTTTAAATAGAAAAAGTAGCACTTTGCATTATGACAAACAACCTGCAACACGCCTGCATGCAGATTTGAAGGTGAGGGTGATGCCATTGATTGCCCAGTGCTTGTATAGGTGGCGAAAGTCATGCTGGGTCCATTTAGGTGGTTCTGAAGATGGGTTTGTTGGTCTACAGTGCTGGATGCTGCACGCATAGTTCATCCTGTTTAGTTGTGAGTCCAGTGGCGGTACTGACATCAGTGGTTATGTGTGTGATTTTCTCCCTTCTTGATTGTGAACTAGAATTTCTCCGTCTGTGTAATAAGTAATAACTCGACCTGCGCTTGTTTTCCAGTTGTTACAGGATACCCTAGAAGATATCCTCGCAGTTAAAGAAATGAAGGAGAATGCTTTGCGGGTTCATTTGAACGGTGCGTGTGTTCTCATGGAACAGATTATAAAAAGATAATATACATATGTTTATAGGACAAGGGACCTAAGATGATGCGTTTTTATTTAGGTCTTTTGCAGACTAACGACAGGATTGCTTTAAAGGAGATTACCAGACAATTACACCTAGAGAATGTAGTTGGAGATAGAGTCTTTGTAAGTATATTGTTCTATATGGTGGTGTTTATTTAAGCTTTTAAGGGATCTTGTTATACATTAGTTAGTTTAAAAAAATACATGAAAGTGGCCCTGTCATGAAAGGCAAGTCAACCTGCTGGCTGATCCAGTGTATCTATATCAATTCTCTAGGTGCTAGTGACATCACTGATGCACACTGTATGATGTTGCTGAAAGCCTGAAGAGGGCGGCTTCACCTGTATAAATTATGCATTATATTCAAATCTTCCATGTAAGGTGGATACTTCCACACCCAGCTCTATATATAATGCTGCGCAGACATGAAGATGAAATGTAATTACATTGTACAATCCTTCCTTTAGTGTCTACGTTGTGTGCTCTCCGTCTTCTCTGTACACAACTGGGTTATAACACCTGAAACCAGTAGTGTTGTAATTAGATGTACAATCCTTCCTTTAGTGTCTATGTCCTGTGTTCTCCGTCTTCTCTGTACTCGACTGGGTTATAACTGTTCATTGTGCTTCACAGGGCAGCTTTTCAGAAAATCTCTCTTTCCTCCTTGAAGCCTTAAAAACAGGTAAGTGAACCATATGCATAACCTATACTTTCCTACACCGTACAGATTATCTCATACTTCAGTAAAGTATATATTTATTTTCAGTAATTATGTACTTAAGCGCCAACATTTTACATAGCACTGTACAATCAGTAAAGGTGATCAGACATTGCTGACATTATAAACCAAAAGAAACTTAAAAAAAAAAAAAAGGTCCCTGTTGCATTTGATCTACACGCCAGGGAGCCAAGATGAGGCAGGATATGATTCTCCAAGCCTTTTATTCATAATTTATTACTGTTTGTCCCAAGAGCTTGCAATTACAGTTACTCGTAATGCAATTGCACTAATTAATATCTAATGTTAATAATGTTACCAGGTAGTTTAATAATTTTAATGTCTTTATAGAACACAGAAACTGAGGTGTGTTTATATTTAGGTCTTCTGCAGATAAATGACAGCAAGTGTTGTACTTCCAGGTGATCGCACCAGTAGCTGCCCAGTGCTCTTTATACTGGACGAGTTTGATCTGTTCGCCCATCATAAGAACCAGACGCTGCTTTATAATCTTTTTGACATTGCGCAGTCAGCGCAGACTCCTGTCGCTGTTATTGGACTCACGTGTCGGCTGGTGAGTGAGAGGTTTCTGCTCTGTACTTGCCTTTTTATTACGTGCTTCCAAGTCTCACAGTCTTGGCTCTTCGCTCACATACATACGGCAACTAGTAACGAGATGTATCACAGTAGCATCACACTGTTTATGAGAAGGAATCCAGGGCTTTCAAAAGGTTGTATTTATCCTTTTCATATTCCAATCCTGGGCATCACTACAAGAACAAAATGTTCTATTCTGAAGTTAAATATAAAATAGCAAAATGCGTTAGAAATGTCAAGTCCCTGTATTGCCCCAAACATTAGGCAAATCAAAACAAAGGCTGTATGTTTAGTGGCCCTTACCATTTGAATACTGGTGTAGCGGCTTTGTATTCTGCATCACTTACCTTTCTGGTGTGGCAGCAGTGTATTCTGAAATGCATTGTCACTTACCTTTCTGGTCTGGCAGCAGTTTACTCTGAAATGCGTTGTCACTTACCTTCCTGGTCTAGCAGCAGTGTACTCTGAAATGCGTTGTCACTTACCTTTCTGGTCTGGCAGCAGTGTACTCTGAAATGCGTTGTCACTTACCTTTCTGGTCTGGCAGCAGTGTACTCTGAAATGCGCTGTCACTTACCTTTCTGGTCTGGCAGCAGTGTACTCTGAAATGCGCTGTCACTTACCTTTCTGGTGTAGCAGCAGTTTACTCTGAAATGCGTTGTCACTTACCTTTCTGATGTAGCAGCAGTGTACTCTGATAGAGTTGGGTTCCATCCTCTACATCTGTTGTATTGGCATTGTTACTTCAACTTATCAGGTGTCGTCTAACATTCAGTCCTGGTGTATCCAAACGGGAACTATTAAAGTGTCTGTTATAACTTATTCTTTAGTCCTAGTTTAGTTTAAGGCCCCTCAGCATTCTCGGCAAGCTAAGTCCTAAGGATTTCTCAGAGTGACAACAGTTGTGGTAAGTGCTGACCTAATCAGATAGGTAAAGTCACTTGCGAATGATTACAGAAAATCTCAAACCATAGCTATTACAGGTAATTGACGACCAGCTTTCAAAAACCTTGGTTGAGTTGTACTGTATATCATAAAGTGAGCTGAATACATATATATGTAAATATAAATACAGCTTGCAATATTTTAGCCAGAAAGATATCATCATAATTTATTTGTATAGCGCCAACAAATTCCATAGCGCTTTACAATTGCATTGTATGTAGAATGCTCACATATATGTTGGTCCCAAAGGCATGCATGGGCTTGTAGGAAAGATGTAGCCAACCCCACTTTTCAGTGGTAATAACCAGGTCGCGTCGATGATCTAGTTAGATGGAAGATTGTAAAGGGCTACGGAATATGTTGGCGCTATATAAATAAATAATGATGATGAAGAGTGTTTTTGGGTGTTTTCTGGTTACACAGCAGCGTTCATCGTAACTGCAGCATAAGGAGTAGAAATGCCATAGTTAATGTCCGCAGCTATCGATTGGAAATGGACATGCCGGTAAATGAAATCAATATAAAGTGTGTTTGCACTATAAATCTTTCCTCAGCTTTTCACAAGGTTAGCAGACTTGCAGCTATACGAGATTTTACTGTAGTAATACCATTTATATTGGGGTTGTTTTATTGCCATACTAATTCTGTGATGTGAAAGTTTTAACTAATTGCAAATCCTCCACAAAAATTATGATCAGTGCTGTTGCGTATCATGTCCCTGTTTTAGCAGATTACCGTGCTGTAGGATACTGTGGATCTGCTCGGGATTTCCCTGGTTTAGCACATCTTACACACCCTGTTTTGCAGGATGTCATGGAGCTCCTAGAGAAGAGGGTGAAGTCTCGCTTCTCCCACAGACAGATTCATCTGTTGAACTCCTTCCGCTTCTCCGAGTACCTGGAGGTATTTGAGGATCTTCTGTCGCTGGCTCCCGGCTTTCCAGATACACAGTTTGCCGAGACGTGGAACACAAATATTCAGGTAGCACTTACACTGCTCTCTGCTTTACAGGGACAAAGATATTGGGCTCTTGTCTGAAACAGTTACAAATATATCCATGGTTGCACCAATACCAGGAGCCAGGTAGCCAAAACACCTAACATATTCCTTTTGGGAATCGCCTACATTAATGTCATGGAATGCACATATTACCTGGCTCCTTAAAAGTCCTCGCTGGCTCCTAGATTTAGCTGCCAGGGTTTTGTTTTCTGCATTATTTGGTCATACCATTGCTCTGTTATATTGTGTGTATAAATAGCCTTCTTCAACATATTATAACTTTGCAAAGGGTCTGCAGATGGAATACCGGACTAGCATGAATTAAGGGATTACTTATGTGATTTGAATGAATGAGTTTCTCAGAAGCTTTGTGGTTGATCAGGGGACTTTGACTGAACTAAGTGCAGGGAGTTAGATGGTGTAAGGACCATGCAGCAGTATTCAGTGATAAGAAGGACTCAATTTTTTTTAGTTTGCATTAAGGATGGGCCAAGGAGGTCTTAAAAGTCAAATGAAGGAGCAAGTATTGAAGTAGTGACATAAATGTAACAAAAGCCAGGGGGAAGGGACAATCTTGATTTTGAATGGAATGATGCTGTAATAAGGTGCTGCGATCAACTATAGGATGGGCCTATGAGGTGCTCAAATCAATGGACCGTTGATCAGTTTATAAGGTATTAGGACGAAGGATGAGTCAACAAAGGTATTAGTAACAAATTAGAATGTGGCCGGACGTCTAAATGTAATGAAGAAAAATAATATAATAGCTCTTCAAATCAAATGACAAATTGGGTAAAAGTTGCTCAAACTTAATGACCTGAAAATGGGGAGTTTTCTGTCAGGTCAGAGGTATTGATTACTGTTATCGTATTGAGTGTAGAGGAGAAGTGTCCTGGTAATTGAATGTAGCAGCAATGAGGGATATATGGAATACTGTGTATATGTCAGTAAGCATAGTATGTATTGTATGGTAGAACTGTACAGTGAGGGCATCGCTGAGAGCAAATCCAGCTAAAGCTGCAGATTGTCACCTATATACAAACCATGTTGTAATACAGTGGATATAAAGGCTTTTTATTAAAGCTGGATTTACTGCTACTTCTAAGTGAGGCTCTGAGTGTATGATATATTAGTGGGAAAGATAAGGGCCACCAGGATCACAGCAAGGACAGGACAAGCAGAGGGTGAATGAATACAGAAGGGTGAGTTCTGTGTAATACATGGAGTGGATCTGGCTGAGGGAACGGGTAAGTCAGGTGGAAGAGATCAGGAATCACAGAACATGAAATGGGAAGGTGACCGGATGAGAACAGAGGACATGATTTGTATTTTTTTAATGCTGGGAGGTCTGGAAAAGTCGAGGATTATTTTGAGGCAGGGGAATGGTGAAGAGATTTTGAAGACTAACCTAGAATGTAAGAGAGACATATAACATGCGTGATGATCGTAAGAGCCGTGTGCAAAGACAGAAAGAAATGTCACTGATACCTACAGACCCATCCAAGGAAGAGAAAGCTACATGAACGTTAATGGTACAGAGAGCAGAGTAAACGTGTATGAGGTCACTGACAGCACAGGAGACCGAGTCCAGGGGACAGAGGACTGAAGCAGCATCAACTGAAGCTACATGGGAAGGGAAAGACGTAGAAGCTGAGGGTAAATAAGCAGATGCTGATGGACATGAGAGAGAGGAGAAAGATACTACATGCTGGATGATCAATGCACTGAGATGTAGCTGACTCGGCTGACGTCATGTATAGAGGAGAGAGGGAGTGCTGGGGATCCAGGGATTATACACTGAACTAGAGGAGAGTGCGTGCGGACGGACGTCATGTATAGAGGAGAGAGGGAAAGCTGGGGATCTAGGGATTATACACTGAACTAGAGGAGAGAGAGTGCGGACAGACGTCATGTATAGAGGAGAGAGGGAGTGCTGGGGATCCAGGGATTATACACTGAACTAGAGGAGAGAGAGTGCGGACGGACGTCATGTATAGAGGAGAGAGGGAGTGCTTGGGATCCAGGGATTATACACTGAACTAGAGGAGAGAGAGTGCGGACAGACGTCATGTATAGAGGAGAGAGAGGGAAAGCTGGGGATCATGGGATTATACACTGAACTAGAGGAGAGAGAGTGCGGACAGACGTCATGTATAGAGGAGAGAGGGAGTGCTGGGGATCCAGGGATTATACACAACTAGAGGAGAGAGAGTGCGGACGGACGTCATGTATAGAGGAGAGAGGGAGTGCTGGGGATCCAGGGATTATACACAACTAGAGGAGAGAGAGTGCGGACGGACGTCATGTATAGAGGAGAGAGGGAGTGCTGGGGATCCAGGGATTATACACTGAACTAGAGGAGAGAGAGTGCGGACAGATGTCATGTATAGAGGAGAGAGGGAATGCTGGGGATCCTGGGATTATACACTGAAGTAGAGGAGAGAGAGAGTGCGGACGGACGTCATGTATAGAGGAGAGAGGGAATGCTGGGGATCCTGGGATTATACACTGAAGTAGAGGAGAGAGAGAGTGCTGGGGATCCTGGGATTATACACTGAAGTAGAGGAGAGAGAGTGCGGACGGATGTCATGTATAGAGGAGAGAGTAAACGCTGGGGATCCTGGGATTATACACTGAAGTAGAGGAGAGAGAAAATGCGGACGGATGTCATGTATAGAGGAGAGGGGGAACACTGGGGATCCTGGGATTATACACTGAAGTAGAACAGAGAGGAAGAGTGTGGACGGACATCATGTATAGAGGAGAGAGGGAATGCTGGGGATCTAGGGATTATACATTGAACTAGAGGAGAGAGAGTGCGGACGGACGGACGTCATGTATAGAGGAGAGAGAGGGAAAGCTGGGGATCCTGGGATTATACACTGAACTAGAGGAGAGAGAGTGCGGACGGATGTCATGTATAGAGGAGAGGGGGAACACTGGGGATCATGGGATTATACACTGAAGTAGAGGAGAGAGAGAGTGCGGACAGACGTCATGTATAGAGGAGAGAGGGAATGCTGGGGATCCTGGGATTATACACTGAAGTAGAGGAGAGAGAGAGTGCGGACAGATGTCATGTATAGAGGAGAGGGGGAACACTGGGGATCCTGGGATTATACACTGCAGTAGAGGAGAGAGAGAGTGCTGGGGATCCTGGGATAATACACTGAAGTAGAGGAGAGAGAGTGCGGACGGATGTCATGTATAGAGGAGAGGGGGAACACTGGGGATCCTGGGATTATACACTGCAGTAGAGGAGAGAGAGTGCGGACGGATGTCATGTATAGAGGAGAGAGGGAACACTGGGGATCCTGGGATTATACACTGCAGTAGAGGAGAGAGAGAGTGCTGGGGATCCTGAGATTATACACTGAAGTAGAGGAGAGAGAGAGTGCGGACAGACGTCATGTATAGAGGAGAGAGGGAGTGCTGGGGATCCTGGGATTATACACTGAAGTAGAGGAGAGAGAGTGCGGACGGATGTCATGTATAGAGGAGAGGGGGAACACTGGGGATCCTGGGATTATACACTGCAGTAGAGGAGAGAGAGTGCGGACGGATGTCATGTATAGAGGAGAGAGGGAACACTGGGGATCCTGGGATTATACACTGCAGTAGAGGAGAGAGAGAGTGCTGGGGATCCTGAGATTATACACTGAAGTAGAGGAGAGAGAGAGTGCAGACGGACGTCATGTATAGAGGAGAGAGAGAGTGCTGGGGATCCTGGGATCATACACTGAAGTAGAGGAGAGAGAGTGCGGACGGATGTCATGTATAGAGGAGAGAGGGAATGCTGGGGATCCTGAGATTATACACTGAAGTAGAGGAGAGAGAGAGTGCAGACGGACGTCATGTATAGAGGAGAGAGAGAGTGCTGGGGATCCTGGGATCATACACTGAAGTAGAGGAGAGAGAGTGTGGACGGATGTCATGTATAGAGGAGAGGGGGACCACTGGGGATCCTGGGATTATACACTGAAGTAGAACAGAGAGGAAGAGTGCGGACGGACATCATGTTTGGAAAACAGCACTCAATGAATCCAGGTTAACACGTGTTTGCTTTGATTGGAAATGGAGAGAGACACTGAAAGAGTTAATTGGAGGAAGACTACACCATACAGGGGAAGGAAGAGATGTAGTTGCTGCATTGCTGAGGGGGATAAGTGACTGTTGTTAATCAGTGTGATTGAGGAAGTAACAGTTAATAAAAGGAATCTAAAACCACCAACTTAATGCAGTGACCCCCAATTTCATTTTCAATCTAAAATTCACTTTCTTATCCCCACTCTGCTCTTCCTTAGAGTCTCCTGGAAGGTAAAACTGTTGAGGATGTTCTGCAGAAGCAGTTTAATGCTTCAAAAGACCTGCGATCCTTACACATGCTATTGGTAAGTAATTCTCTGACCTTAGGAGCTCTCTGTAGGTCTTCTGTGCAGTATCTGTGCCATGTATTTCTGCTTTGTGCCTGTCTGTACTAGTCTGTGACAGTGAAATGAGCAGGGTCCTCCAACAGCACATTCTCATGTTTACTTTTAAAGGATATAGAATGGGCCGTCCAAATAATCCGGTTTGTGCTCTGAATCTAAGTACAAGCTGGTTTCATATCTCCAGCAGAGTCACGTGTTCTTTCTATGGCATGTTCATCATGGCATCCCCTAGTCAGCAACATTTTACAACAAATGCAAGTCTGTATTATGTACCGCTGTATCACTTTATCTATCTCCAATGTGTGACGTTTTCAGACATCTGTTTATCTTCTGTAGAGTTTCAATTTAACCCATTAGAAGTGTCATTTAATCACAGCTTTGGCCTCTAACTTGTGGTTTGATCTACAGCTGCTGGCGTTATGCTACATCAACGTGTCTCACCCACAGCTGAATGCTGCTGACTTTGTGGAAGCCTATAGACTCCGTAGCATGGATTCAAAAGCAAATATATTGCATGGTGAGTGTCATCAGGACAGGTTATTCTCCCCATAGCCTACACATTTTGTATACACGGGACTGCAAGATACTGCCCCCTGCTGGTGTGTGCCAATAACATGCAGAGACATTGCACAAGGTCAGTTATAAGGCAGAAACCTAGCTTGAGCTATAACATGACTGTTTTCCACTCTCCTGCCAAATGCATTATTCATATTTAAGCACAGATTGTGTGTTGCATTCTCATTGATGTCACCAGATGCTAGTGGCATTCTCTTGAATATTTGCTGAGATAAGGAAAAATGGCCGTGTGCAACTTTACACCACATGTTTGGAAATAACTGTTGACGTTATTTTCACTACAGCTGGGATAAAACAAAAAGAACAATTTGCCTCGCAGCACAGTAAAAACATAAATCTGGGATAAATCGTCTTGTATTCATTCCTGGGATAAATCGTCTTGTATTCATTCGTTTTACACCTTCAGACGACTTTAACTTGTATGACTTTTCTATGTCCTCTTTCAACTTTTGCTAAATACATTGCTTTATTTTTGTGACTTCTGTTTGTGATATTTCAGCCACGTACTTGTATTATTAGTACATTTATTTACCCACCCACCCACTCCTCCCACCAACTCTCCCCCTCCAGCCTACAACATAAATTGTCTGCATGCTTGTTACATTATGTGCAGACATCATACTAATAACGTTAATATGTTACAATAACAATAAAAGTTGGAGCAGCAATTGGTAGATCAGCTTTGTTGTACAGAGGATGTCACTGATCTCTTCTGCCTCCAGGGCTGTCTGTTCTGGAAATGTGTCTGATAATAGCCATGAAACACTTGCAGGACACTTATATTGGAGAACCGTTCAACTTCCAGATGGTCCACAATGGTAAGATCCCGTTTTATATTCTACCTTACACCCAACTTGGGAGTCATAACCACTGAGCCACCTACTGTGAACTATTTCTTTCTTTTTTCTTAGAGTAAACACAAACGTTTTATTACATTCCATTCTTGTCGCAACATTCTATGTGTTTCTACAATTACTAATAAATGGCGTAAAAGGTTAAGTCCACCATTTGTAAATAGCATTTCAAGCTACTCCTTTTAAACCTGATGGTCTTCTGTTGTGAAAGCCACCGGCATGTCACAACAGAAAAGGTCATGAGTGATTGCATGGGATGGGAATTCTTGGCCTGCACTGATAATGTCTGGGGTTGCAGGAGAGGGGTTTCCTGGTTAGAGATTCCCACCTGGAATTTATCACTAGGATATACCAATGGGTTTATTGTGTGATGAGCATCCACCACACGGTGTTGGGGAATGGGATCCTGGGTGGGGTCCACACTCGGGTTATTCGTGATGGGCGCTATAGGAGCCTGCACCATCATTATTCTTAGCAGCACATAGGGGAGGAACTTCCCTGGGGTCGTTTTCAGTCATTGTTGGAGGCTCCGCATTGGGGTTTACTCTGGAATGTTATAGGGGACAGATTTCTGTATGGTTGGTCTTCAGCAGTGTTTTTGGGACTGGACATCATGGGTAGAGGGTTCACTTTGATGTAGTTCTCTGGGGTTGCAAAAGCATATCCAACTCTCTACCGGGTCACATTGAATAGGGTAAAAGATCTGTACCAAGGCTATTTGTGGTGGCAAGGGACTGGTATTCTGAAATTCCTCACTGGGGTTACTGCAGAAGATGGGTATTCTGGCTGAAGGACCTTCATTGGGTTATTGCAGGTGATGGGTATTCTGGGTAGAGGGTCCTCACTTGGAGGACATATTATGGGTTGAGGTTGCACACTGTGGTTACTGCAGAAGATGGGTATTCTGGGTAATGGTTCTACACTGTGGTTATGCAGGTGATGGGTATTCTGGGTAATGGTTCTACACTGTGGTTATGCAGGTGATGGGTATTCTGGGTGATGGTCCTATGCTGGGGTTACTGCAGAAGATGGGTATAATGGTTGAAAGTGCCACTCTCTGGTTATTGCAGAGGATGGGTAGTTTGAATGGAGGATTCACACTGGAGTTTTTGCACGGGATGATTATTTTAGGAGGAGGTTCTAGGCTGTGGATACTGCAGAGAATGGGTATAATGGGTGGAGGTTTCATGCTGGGAATCTTCTCTGAGGTTACTGGTTCTTTCTAATCAGCACCATGTTGAACTGAATGTAAATACTTATCATAAAGCAGTAAAGACACTGATCACTATACGTAATGTGGACTCTTCAAGGAAATGTGTTTGTATCATTATATCATGGATTTAATAAGCCGTCTTTTCTGTTTTACTGCAGAATTTCAGAAGTTCATTCAGAGGAAAGCTCATTCTATCTATAACTTTGAGAAACCTGTGGTCCTGAAGGTGAGACTTTTAAATTATGTAACATAGCACATGAGTGAGTGTTTTGTGGGCTTATCCATGTACACTATGGAATATTGATATGACAAGGAATATATTTATTCCAATCAGAGATAAACATGTGCATCTTGCAGTATTGTAATACAGATGATTACTGGTTTTAGCAGTACACAGCACACTCTGCTGGAAACTTTGTAAACTGCATGACGAAACCTCTGTACTGGTATTTAATGCTTCAGTATACGTACACGCTTAGCCTTTCATCTACCCCTTATGCTGCATTCACATCTTGATTTTTAAAATGGGGATCGTTATCTGTGCAGTAAATGCATTGTCTTGGACACACTTTCTAAAGCTAGATGGATTTATCACTTTCTGTTGGACTTGTCCGTTTGTGGAACATAATATGCCCATTTCCATTTCGTGCTTGCATACCAAAGTGTATACATATTTAGATTTGAGTGTATCTTAGACTTCTGCCCCTGAAGAGGCAGATCGATTATGGGTAAGTGTAGAACGCCCCCTAGAGATGCAACCAAAGTAGGCTAGGACGCATCTCTTGCAGAAGTCATGTGTCTTTTGCAGAAGTCATTGGCCTGGTGTAAAGATACCAGCAGCACTTCTGATTGGCTCTTTGCTTATTGACCCCTCCAGCTGATAGTACTCCATTAGCATGAAGGGTATATATCGAGTCACAGCTGCCTGTTCAGATTTTTTTATTTGACTTTTTGGTTTGGATTACTGCAGCAAATTAGGTTCCCATTGGATTTCTAAATTAAAAAAATATTTTGTATTTAATTACATTTTATATGGAAAATCAACTTTTTTTTCTTGTGTATATATATATGACACTTCATTATATTGTGTATGAATAGGGTGATACAACTTTCGCATTTATAACGAACACTTTCAAGCCGATTCTCTACACCATAGTTGGGCATTTGTACGTCTGACGTAGAAATACCGCTGTGTTTTCTGTAGGACACCAATCTTGAGATACGGGAGATTCAAGGTGCACATTTTAAGACCACAATTTTGCTACCAAATTTGAATGCGTACGTTCAGGAGACAAAATGAAGCCCTTTATCTCCTATATTACATTTTCCATGTTTACGATGGAAGACAGTTACCATAATATTAGATCACAGCTGGATTCAGCAATGTGTTGATGGACAAACACACAGCTAAATGCTAATCTGTGTTTAGTTTAATTAAAGTGTAATCTGGTATACACAGTAGAGGCATGCTGTGTTGTGTGCCTATCCCACTTAGTTTCGTTGTTCTCAGGCTGCACTTAGATGTATATATTTTATTTTCAGGCGTTTGAACATTTACACCAGTTGGAGCTGATCAAACCCATGGAGGGTCTCTCCGTCCGGACACAGAAGGAATACAGACTTATGAAATTGCTTTTGGATAATGTCCAAATATCAGAAGCCCTCCAGAAGTACCCCAATTGTCCAACCGATGTGAGACAGTGGGCAATGTCCTCCCTGAGCTGAGAACCTTCATTACCTGTTTTCTGTTTTTTTATGTAATTGTACTTTCTATAAAATAGTTTTTGCAGAATATCTGATTTTTTTTTATTTTTTTTTATTTCATTTTACCTCATCATATAACCTTGGAAATACCCTGCTGGCAGCCTACACCTTTCTATACATTTGTGTGCACTTTGTATTCTGAAGATAGAAACAGAATTTGACGGCAGATAAGAACCGCTTGGCCCATCTATTATTATTATTAATTATTATTTATAGGGCGCCACTAGGTATCCGTAGCGCCGTACAGGGACAGACAGAAACACGGTACAGGGTGAGACAGCACGGTACAGTTAACAAAAAGCACAGTAACTCAGGAGCTCAATGTACAGCTAGATGAGAGGTGAGAGCCCCCAGCAGGGTAGAGAGAGGGGTAGAAGGGCAGGAGGACCTCACGGAAGAGACAAGGAGCTGGAGAGCAGAGTTAAGGTGGTGGAGAACAGAAGGAGAGGAGGCCCTGCTCGAAGGAGCATACAATCTAAGGGGAGGGTAGGACGGACAGAGACGGAATGGGGAGAATGGAGGCAGAGAGGGGGGAGGGGAGAATGAAAAGGGGGGAGGTAAGAGGGGGACAGAAGTGGGAGGGGGGGGGGGGGGTAGGGGAGACTGACCTAGTTGACCTAATTGACCTCCTCCCAATTAGGTGGGGGACTGGAGGGCTTTAAGGAAGAGGTGGGTTTTTAAGGCCCGTTTGAAGCTGGACAAGTTGGGGGAAGTTCTGATGGAGCGGGGGAGCTGGTTCAAGTGGAAGGGGGCAGCGCGGGAGAAGTCTTGGATGCGAGCATGGGAGGAGGTAATCAGGGGGGAAGAGAGGCGGCGGTCGTTAGCCGAACGCAGAGGGCGGGATGGAGTGTGAATGGAGATGTAGGGAGCAGTGGAGTTGGAGAGGGCCTTGAAAGTAAGAGTGAGGAGCTTGAACACGATTCTGTAGGGGATGGGGAGCCAGTGGAGGGATTGGTAGAGGGGGGAGACAGAAGAGGAGCGGCGAGAAAGGAAAATGACCCGAGTGCCGGCATTGAGTACGGAGCGAAGAAGAGCGAGATGAGAGCGGGGGAGGCCAGTAAGGAGGAGGTTACAGTAGTCCAAGCGGGAGATAATAAGAGAGTGGACAAGAGCTTTAGTGGCATCTTGGGAGAGGAAGGGCCGAATGCGTGCGATGTTGCGCAGCTGGAAGCCGCAAGACTTAGCAAGAGAGAGGATATGAGGGGCAAAGGAGAGAGAGGAGTCCAGGGTGACGCCCGAGGCAGCGAAGTTGAGAGACGGGGGAAATAGAGGAGTTGAGAGCGGTGATAGAAAGGTCGGAAGGGGAGGGGGAGTGAGTGTGGGGAAAGACAATAAGTTCGGTTTTAGTGAGATTAAGTTTGAGGAATCTAGACATCCAGGAGGAGATGGCGGAGAGGCAGGCGGACACCCTGGAGAGGGGGGAGGGAGAGAGATCGGGAGAGGAAAGGTAGAGTTGGGTGTCATCCACATAAAGGTGGTACTTGAGACCAAAGGAGCTGATGAGTTCACCCAGGGAAGAGGTGTAAAGAGAGAACAGTAGGGGTCCGAGAACAGAGCCTTGGGGGACCCCTACTGGAAGGCAGGGGGGGGGGAGATAGATCCAGAGGTGGTGACGGAGAAGGTACTGTCAGCAAGGTAAAGAGGTGAGCCAGGACAGGGAAGAGCCGGAGAGGCCAAAGGATTGAAGGGTGTGGAGCAAGAGCGGGTGGTCAACGGCGTCGAAGGCCGCTGAGAGATCCAAGAGAAGGGAGAAGTGGCCCCTAGCTTTGGCAGAGAGGAGATCGTTGGTGACTATGGCCAGGGCAGTTTCAGTGGAGTGGAGGGGGTGGAAGCCAGATTGGAGAGGATCGAGGAGGGAGTGATCAGAGAGGTAGGTGGAGAGGCGGCTGCAGACGAGCCTCTCAAGTATTTTGGAGGCAAAGGGGAGAAGAAAGATGGGGCGATAGTTGGAGAGAAAGGTGGGGTCGAGATTAGGTTTCTTAAGAATGGGGGATACAAGAACGTGTTTGAAGGTGGAGAGGGAGAGGTTGAAGAGGAGGGAGCAGGTGGCGGGGGAAAGGGAGCGAAGGAGGTGGGAGGGGATGGGGTCCAGGGGACAGGAAGATGGAGGAGAGGATGAAATGAGAGAGTGGACTTCTCCCGTAGTGGGGCGAAAGGAGAAGAGGGAGTGGTGGCTAGAGGGAGAGGGCGGAGGAGGGGAGGAGGAGATTTCGAGACGGATGGCCTCGATTTTAGAGGAGAAGAAGGAGGCAAAGTCAGTGGCTGTCAGGGAGGAGGGGAGAGGAGGGGCGAGGAGGGGCGGGGGGGACAGGAGGGTGTGGGTGTTGAAGGTTGAGGGTGTTGAAGGCATCTAGGCTGCCCATTTTTAACCTATGGTAACCTCAAACCCTAATTGGTCATTTAATCTTTGTAAGGATATCCTTATGTCTATCCCAAGCAAGTATTAGCCTCTACCACCTCTGATGGGAGGTTATTCCATTTATCCACTACCCTTTCTGTGAAATAGATTTTCCTCAGATTTCCTCTGAACCTACTTCCCCCCAGTGTCAGTACATGTCCTCGTGTTCTAATACTTCTCTTCCTTTAAATAATGTTTCCCTCCTATACTTTGTTATAACCCTTGATATATTTGAAAGTTTCTATCATGTCCCCCCTTTCCCTTCTCTGCTCCAAACTATACATATTAAGATTTTTGCTGTAGGCCATGCACCATTTTAGTTGCCCTTCTTTGTACAGTCTCTAATGTGTTTATATCCTTCTGGAGATACGGCCTCCAGAACTGAACACCGTATTCTAGATGAGGCCGTACCAATGACCTATACAGTGGTATTATTACTTCTTTCTTTCTGCTACTGATTCCTCTCCATATACAACCAAGCATCTGACCTGCCTTCCTCATTGCTGTGTTACATTACTTACCTGCCTTTAAGTCACCTGAAATAGTGACTCCTAGATCCCTTTCCTCCTCAGTAGTTTCCATTATAGTTGCTATAAGCAACATCTCCACTTTTTCAAACCCACAGTTTAGTAAATATACCCCTAGGAATCTTATCTTGCACGGAATGGGAACTTGCCAAAGTATTCATTACTGTGCGCTGAAGCCATAAAACTATATTCACCAATTGATTTTATTATTTTAAGCTTGTTTTATTAATAGGGAATTTTTTTTTTTAATTTTTTTTTTATTACGCTGCAATTAATACATTAATTTTATCTGCAGCACTAAGCTTGAAATGTAATACAGTATTGTAGTGAACAGGGAAGAGAGAAAAGCAAGAAGTGATGTTTATGGCTACTTGTTTTCTAACTGAATTGATGTCAAATGAAAATTATCAATCCAGCTCACAAGTAGATATGTTAGAAACTTAAATGTAAAGGACATGTATACCCCACAATTGCATTTGTTTTTTAAGTGTATGTAAGTTGAGCTGCTTTAACATCACTGGCCTTGTTCCTGTGTGTAAGCCCATCACGCAGAACATTTCTGCTCAACACACCTGTCTCTTACATGCTGCTGGGACAATTGGAGAAGACCCTCTCTCCTAACATGTCACCATTTTACAGCAGGGGGCCATTGGGAGTACAGTGGACATATAACCTTATAGAGTAACTCCAGGCATAATAATTTGCTTAACGAGGATCATTATATTAGGTGCTACAACTTACTCTCGATACTTCAAATAAAACTCTGTCTGAAATCATTTGCGTAAAATACCGTTGCTGCTGTTGGACTGAGAGATTGTTAAAGACGGACACTCCTTAACAACATCTGTAACCACGGAAACAAACATTATAGAACTGTCATCTGCCAGCAGCATTGTGTTTTGGAGTTTTAAGCTCCCGATGTTACGCAGAAATCCTACGTCAGGTGTGAGTCATCACAGTAACCGGAAAACTGATTCTAATTAGGCAAAAACATTTTTTTTTTCTCTTGCAAAGTTACCCATTACGAGCAAACATTTTATTTATTATTTATATATTATACTGCTCAGCCTTTGCTATAGTTATTTCCCAATTATAAGTGCTGTGCAGTTGGCTGGTGCTATATAAAAGATAATAAATACCTTTCAGACAGTGACTGGCCACGGTGCAATATCAGCATATAAGGCTTCACAACAAGCCTGATAATTATCTGATTGAATTTGATCTAATTATTATTGGCCATAATGGAAAATGCTGTTGGACTGATACACACATAGCATTGTGCTCCAGTGATGATACAGTGCTGTAAACCCTATGGTACATGGAGGATTTTAAATGCAGGTTTGTACCATTTACCATTAGGTAAACTGCATTACTATTATTAACATTTATAAGGCAGCACCATACTGGTAGTACAAATAGGGTAAACACAATTATGTAAATTAACATGGTATTAGAACCAGATGAGATATGAGGGTGCTATAAAACAAGACAAAAGAAGAGTGTAACAAACATGAGCAGCATAACAGAGGCGGAATTAGAAGGATGACATGAGCAGCGTACAGGGAGGAAGGTTGGATATAAACATATAGCAGAGGACGTACCAGAAACAAAAGTAGGTGGCAGGAGGGGGGTGCAGCCTAGAGGAATAAGCAGGGGGGTTGGTGACATGCTTTCATTCTGAAGTGGGGAGGGTTTAGGCCAGGCCTGTCCAACCTGCGACCCTCCAGGTGTTGTGAAACTACAAGCCCCAGCATGCTTTACCAGTAGACAACCTGTTGATAGCTGGAAGTGCATGCTGGGACTTGTAGTTTCACAACATCTGGAGGGCCGCAGGTTGGACAGGCCTGGTTTAGGCTGTGGTATGTAGGCTTTGGTGAACAGGTGAGTTTTGAGGGGGTGTCTGAAGCATTGAATGCTGGGGGAGGGTCTGAGAGGGAGAGGGGAGCAACACAAGAGACAGGTGGGAGGTGGTTATAAAGGGAGGTGGGCAGCGGCCATTACCCATTAGGTTGGGACTAATGGAGGGGGGTAAGGAAAAGGTGAGAGCCTTTTGGAGTCAAGAGATGGGCTAAGGGTGAGGATAGGACAAGGCCTGTTATTTGGGTAGATGTCACCAGCTGGCAGGAGCAGAGCTGTGGGTGGAGGAGGTCAGGGTCAGCAGCCTGTTGAGGTAGGAGTTAGATAGGGAATGTGAGGCTTTATGAGAGCGGCAGTGAGACACTAGGAGGATGAGAGTTAGGCAAATGGGGTAAGTGATTGGGGAAGATGTGTGAGGAGTATGAGAGAGAGGGGGGTCTCAGACTGACAAAGAGGCAGGATTTGAGAGGAAGAGGGAGTATGAGTGGAGGAGAGGTGGTGTGAGTACTGACGGGGAGCATGGGATGTAAACAGTGGAGTGGTCAGGCAGAAGTGTGAGTTGTAGGGAGGGCTAGAGACAGCTTGGCATGCCCCAGAGAGAGTGCAGGGTGGTGGTACTTGGTAGTAAGTGGAAGAGATTTGTGATGGTTTTGAGAAGATCAGTGTCCAGTCAGCCCAGCATGGGTTGGAGGGACTTGCTGGAGATCCTGCAGAGATCAAGCAGAGCAGCATCCATATATCCATCAGGAAGGAGTCCAGTAGCTGCTAACGACCAGGCAGAGGTACAGCCTAGTCCCCCAAGGTGATGAAGACAGGTAGCTGCAGGGTCAACTGGAGGAATGAGGCGTGGAGGACCTCAGTTGATGGTGCTGAAGAGACCTCTTGGTCATTGGCTGGTCCCCAGTCAATGTAGCAGTAGAGCCACCAGAGGATGAGGGGCACCCATAATAGGGCTTTGGTGCCCGAAAACATATTCAGGTGGATGGATGGTGGCACTGTGGAGAAGACGGTTGGAGCAAACAGGTCAAACTGCAGCTGTCACAGCTCTGTACAGTTTGCTCTGTTAATAATCTGTTTTGACCTGTTTGCTCTGTTAATAGTCTGTAATTAAACACAACGGTGTTTAATGCAGCACAATGATACTTGTGTGCTCCTTTTCTTATGGGCGAGCGCTGTATTGTGAAAAATTATGTGGGGGTTTTTTCACTCCCTAAAACACGTTCATGTGGACAGACTTATTTTAAACCCTCCATGACTACACCAATTTTTATGTTTGGCAATACACCAGTCTCACCTACAAACTGCACAAATTACAGACTAATTTCTTTCAACATCTCAGATTTGAAATTACTTCAAAATCAAAATCCTCACCACTAGATTGAATGGTCACCTCACAAAAGACTGTTACATAGACCCAGAAGGCTTCATCCCAAATAGACCAGAAACAATATAACAATTCCATAACTTGATACATGAGACTTTGATCTCCACACTCCCAGTCTTGTGAGCCATTATGCGCACACATAGGGTAGCTTGAGTTCCTTGCCTAAAATATTACTTCAGGGCTGAACAAATATTTTAGAATCTAGAAGCAGGATCACTAGACACTGAAAATGCCGTCACTAAATTATACTGGGACTGGATTCATCTAACTACATAAATTCAGTTTTGGTCCACACTTCTGAAAATGGGATATAGCAGTGTACTCCTCTCCTACAGCTAGGAAACAACGTATCCAGAATGGTTCTACCACCTTCACTACACTATAAGACACGTAACATAGCTGGCCGCTTTACTGTGACCAATGATCCCCAAGCTTTTCATATCAGACAGAACCACATCATTCTGTCATCACCAATCTTACTCTCCCTTTAAGCCGATGATGTATTAATCTTCACCAGTCCTATTGCCTATTTATCGGTTTGTTTTGATGAGCTGCACGCTTTCAAGTTTTTAAGTGAACTCCATAAAATGCAAAGGTTTAACTATTGGTCTTCACTGTGACGTTACTCAAATGCAATTTCAACTTTACCTGGCAGACTTGTAATATTGTGGGCATACCTTACCACACACTTGGTCTAGATGATATTCTTATAGAGGCCATTATATTACTTTTCCACAGTCTTGGTGCCTTGAGAGCGTCTCAAGTTTACAGTAAGGTCAATTCTTTCATTTTACATGGTAAAGACTCATGGGGGTGAATGCATCAACCTGAGAGTTTTCCGGCGGGTTTGAAAAACCAATCAGATTCTAGCTATCATTTATTTAGTACATTCTACAAAATGACAGCTAGAATCTGATTGGTTGCTTATAGGCAACATCTCCACTTTTCAAACCCGCCGGAAAACTCTCAGATTGATACATTTATCCCATGGTCTTTAAAGCAATCGTCCACACACACACACACATAAGAGGGGAGGTCAGAGTAGTCCTTGCCTAAAATAATATTGCAGGGCTCTACAAATGTTTTAGGAGCTGCTAAATCTTAAAACATTTTTTTCCCATATGGTATCTACTAAATAGCAGACTACACACATTACCCCCTCCCTCTTTACACAGCTCATCCCTAGACATGATACATCTATCCAAATGACAACCCTTCTCTACCCTCCCCCCCTTTCCTTCCTGCACTTCATCATGGTCCATTTAATAGTTTTCGTCACCGTCACCAATCAAGAATCATTAGCCAATCTAGTCCTCATAATGTAGCTTTATTTGGTAGTTAATAACCCCTCTCTTACCCACTGTGCTGCACCTCTGCACTTAATCAAAGTTGGGAACAGTTTATACATCAGCTCAGCCCAAATTACCTCCATGCCACCACTGAGCCCATTCGATCAGTTCCAGAATGCTGGACCATGTGTACTGGATTCTGCGGTGTCAACTAGATTCCGGTGTTGGTGCTCAGAGCAGAGTGCAGTCTTCAGAAAATGCAGATGACAGCAGCTCTGGGAGGTAAATTCTGATCCAGCAGATGAAGTTAAGTGCAGAGTCTGATTAAGACCCCATGGGGCCTTAGCCAAGAATTTATTTTGCCCCCTCCCCCCCACTTGCAAAAATAAATTAAAACTCACCCATAAAAACGGAGCCTTTTGGCAGGAGCTTAGGTTGCCTAACGGATGATCCGGCTCTGGTAAGTGCCATGGCGACTTGACCTTGGGGGTTTGTTGAGCCCTGTAACTATAGAGCTGCCCATCTTAACTTTATAGGGTCACCCTGACCCACACATTCTATAGGTACACTGCTTACATCTATCTCCTATTCTGTGGTATATATAGATCTCCTCACAAGCACAGTCACTCTCTGCGATACAGTTGGAAAATCACCATTGGCATGAGTTACAGTCAGTCACTCTTCAGGCTCCTCTTACTCTGGCTCTCATCTAAACGGTTGTCTCTCGAACGTAGTGGATTTAGCACTGAATGGCAACCCAAGCCCCTTCCATAAGTTTGTGAATTGCAGAGAGGTGGACAAGGGTAACTTGCTCCCCTACAGTCAACTAGAGTTGGGGGAATCAACAAAAAGTTTAGTGCTGGACAACACTCCATAGGGGTTTTTTTTTGTTCCCCCCCCGAAGTGTTTCATATCACAAAATACTGAATTCCTCCCCAGCTTTCACTAAAACCAGATCTAAGGCCCTGGGATTTAGTATGCACCCTTAACCATTGTGTTTTTGCTAAAGTAGAGATTCCAGAAAGCCATTTAATTGAGCACATATAGTCTACAACCTACATCTCCTCTGAGGAATATTTTCCCTTCCCTAAATACTCTGGGTTGGAAGACTAATACTTACTAGAATGGCTTATTTTTTTCAGCTCAGGGTCTTTGACGATTGTACTATGTATTGTCTGCAAAAGCCAATAGAAAATCTAGTCAAATTTTTCAGTTGAAATTGTGAGCAATATGGAGGACAAATTTACTCAGTATCTGAATTATTGTAATCACCCCACTTCAGCCCTCAAACACTTGTGTATACTTTTGAAGAGTCTAGTGTTATTTTGTATGTGGTTACTAGCCTGAAACCTGTATTTAACAAAACAAAAAGTAGAAACTATTGATTTGTAATTACTGGGTGTGCAGTCCCACTAACAGCCATAGGGCTCATCCACACAGGAACCCAACAAGTAAATGGAGCTGGATAACAATTATCATGTTGGTGTCTATGGTGGCAATGCCGCTGTACAGTGTTCCCTGCAACCTTTATTAAATACGTTGTCATTGGAAACGGAATCTTTACGGTGCCTTCTAAATCAGACGCATCCAGACCACAGCTCGAGGTCATCTCGCTTTCATCATCATTTATTTATATAGCGCCACTAATTCCGCAGCGCTGTACAGAGAACTCACTCACATCAGTCCCTGCTCCATTGGAGCTTACACTCTAAATCCCCTAAGACACACACAGACCGAGAGAGACTAAGGGCAATTTAATAGCAGCCAATTA
The DNA here is from genome assembly GCF_038048845.1 of Mixophyes fleayi. Taxonomy (NCBI): domain Eukaryota; kingdom Metazoa; phylum Chordata; class Amphibia; order Anura; family Limnodynastidae; genus Mixophyes; species Mixophyes fleayi. The sequence goes on from NC_134408.1 coordinate 137,910,298, forward strand.
ACCTACCAGTATGTTTTTTTGAGTGTGGGAGGAAACCGGAGCACCCGGAGGAAACCCACGCAAACACAGGGAGATCATACAAACTCCACACAGATAAGGCCATGGTCGGGAATCGAACTCATGACCCCAGTGCTGTGAGGCAGAAGTGCTTTAACCTATATTAATGGGCTGTGTCTTCATAACCAGAGTTACCCCCCCCCCCCGGTTTCTGTTGCATTCCCACAAAACTAAAGACCATGAAATGACCGAGTGATCTGTTTATATTTACTGTGACCTTCAAAGAAATAGAAAAAAAGTCTCAATGTAAGTGTCATTTTCATTTTTATTGGTTTTGGTTTTTTGGTGGGGATAGCATACAGGTTTTATTTATTTGTACAATATTTAACAATCACTTTTACCAGGGTATTTTCTGTAGGTACTTGCTAAACAAAGGAGAGAAAAAAACAAAACAAATAAAAAACCAAAAAAAAAGAACTGCAGTTATTAAACAGTAGTACAGCAAGCTGTTCCTGAATGCTGGCCGATACACAGAGCCAAAGCTAGAATTGCTTACCAAATATCAGAGGTAACGGATTATATGGACTGAGGAACTGCATATAATGACATAGTTGCTGGTTGAATTATCTGAGGTAAATGATTTTCCATCAAACGGCACTTTCCCTTTGCATCGTTTGGCAATGAAACCATAAATAATTTTATGCATATTTATACCAAATGCACCTAGTAAGAAAAGCCATAAAAAGTTTTCAAACAGAGACTGGAAAACATTGGTAAAAAGTGAAAAAACCTTTAGCAAACAAACAAAAATAAAAAAAATTGGCAGTTATAATAGTCAAGCTATTGTCACAGATAATCGGGATTAAAAAGACCTTCATTACATTCAGTACATGTCTCAAGGCATTGGGAAAACAGGTCAGCGTTCGTTTCTAGATTATGAAATGTATCGCTGATTTGTATTGTCAAACACTGATCTAGTAAACGCTTCTGAGAATAAGCCCGATTAGCGATTCTTAGCGTTTCTTGACTCATTTCTGCTCAATTTAAATTTGAATCGGATTGTCGTTCAAGCCAAATATTTGGCTACAGATCTATAAGTCAGATGAGAGACTTAACATATACCCGATGCTTACACATAAGAGGCTGCTATTTTGGGGGAGGATAGTGTTAGTCTATCCCGTCCTAAATACTGGTACACTGGCAGCATCAGCTATATGAAGGTTAAAGTAGAACAGATAAGGTCACAGGATTAGGAGAGAGGGGTGTACACACTTTAGGATGTTCCCATCTGTACATAAATGAACTGTACATCTGACCTCAGCAAGTAGATTTAATAGTCAGACAGCAGTTTTAAAGCTGAAATCAGCATAGCGTTTGTTGTACTATAAATAAATAAGGTGTTATTGGTATACTGTGAAAATGTGTCTATACAGGAGGCGGCGGTGATATTGTACATACACAAAATAAAAAGCTATAATGGTGAATTCATTAAATAAAATGCTCAGCGAGCAGGAATATTTTTTTTTCCATTGATCTAAAGAAATACATGATTTTTAGTATGTAACACACATATACATACACTGTATACATACACGAAATCCCACCCAACAGTGACTATTTGGGGAACCAGTTGATTGTTTTGATCCTGGTAAAACACCAGTAAGTTAAATGAATTGATCCATCATATACAGGACATGATCACAGAAAAGGACATTTTTTTCTTTGCAGTAAATCACTTTTTAATGGAACCACGAGCACAAGACCAGAGACCCCTCTCACACGGCCTATTGTCCATTCATCCCTGTGTCCATAGAGGATACTGCTGGGGTCCTGGGAGGTGGATTCCAGCTTAGCAGAAGATGGCCAACAAGTTTTTGACCCTAAACCAGCCATTTACGGCAAAAGAGAATATACAGGATACATGGGCATCATTTTCTTCAGCAAACACAAGACCGTCCGAGCATTAAAAAATACGCCCGATTTTCCCTGGGCGCACTCTACCCAGGGCATAAAGTCTCAAAAGCATTACAAGCTATTGGGAGAGTTTTTACCTCTGGAGATAAAATTAGAGATTTAAGAATAACATACAGTTACTTATTTAAGGCAAGTCACCAGACAAATCCCATCGCTGCCATTTGTCGTTGGCATATTCGAAAGGGAGAAATAAGTTAACAGCTCACAATTTTTCTTTAAAAAACAAAAAAACACAATAATTCCTGGTCAACTGCTAGAATACAAATCCGCAGTACAAATGCGCAGATTTTAAGTTACATGATTTTTTTAGGGAAAAACAAACAACTTTGTTTAAATACTTGTTAAAACAAAAAGAAAAGAAAAACACAACTTATGCCTGATAAAAGTATCCGATAAATATTTACTCAAAACAATGTGTTTTGAACAGAATCTCTTATTTTAATAACACTCAGAGTACCATTTTACCATTCCTGTGTGTGGTGGGGGGCAGGGGGGTGTAGGGGGCACAGCTACTGAAACCTGAGGGAAACAAGGTCACAAAGAACTAAAAGTTTTTTGCATGTTGAACCTAGACGTCCATCACTTTCTTGCCTCCTTCACGCTGGTCATTCTGTGGCTTGAACTGTATTTTAAGGGACAGGTTAATTATACATTCTAAAGAGGAAAAGTGGAGGTATTGTCTATATCAACCAATCAGATTGTAGCTATCATTTATCACGTACATTCTAGAACAGAGGTGTCCAAACGCAGCAGTCAGGAACTACCAACAGTCCAAGTTTTCAGGATTTCTTTAATCATGTACAGCAGAGTTAATGTTCCTGGAAAGGTAATTATCACACCCGTTTCTGCATACAAAAATCCTGAAAACATGACCTGTTAGCAGCTCTTGAGGACTGAGTTTTGGGCACACCTCTGATCCAGAATGTACACGATAAATGATAGCTAGAATCTGATCCTCCACTTTTACTTTTTTTTAGAAGGTTTAGTAAATCTACCCCTAATTGACCAATGTTTTTGCCTGACCAAACCTGCAGCCCGGGACATTACACCCTTACAGTGAGCTCCTGATTGGTAAAAACAAAATTTCCTGCATATAAAAGTTGACAAAACGTAATACTTGCTCATGTAGGTTCACTGTAAAATTACAGAAAAACAAAGCTTTGCTTTGGCATGCACAGAACAAATTAAAGGGCACCTCTGCCAAACAAGCAGTGCAGGCGGCCATTCTGTTAGCTGAACTGTATTGACGGATAAGGCAGCCTATTCATACACTAGGAACCAGTGATACTGGGACCCAGTGCATTGAACAGAGAGGTGGCCTTCTACCAAACACTGGCTCAGCACACGACAAGGCTGCTTCCACTATGTGTGGGGTCACGGAGGCACCGTACCTTCCTCCTCTCCACGTTGACACAGACTTTGGCACCTATTCCTATGTCCAGCCGAAACACACCATGGTGTGTCAGTCGGTTTCTCTGCTAGTGTGTCCTAACCACATCAGTATTGGTTACACCGCTATTTGCATAATGGAGAATATTTCACCAATTTTCCCTGATTATATTTCTCTCTATTAAAACTGCAACACATGAAATCTGCGGTGCAAAATCTGCATCAGTTTATAGAAACGGGGAGATCTCTGGACCGCAAGTTTCCAGGTCTGCGCTGACGCGATGGCACGGTGTGACTAATTCTGTAAGCGTAGTGAGGAGTTGTGGGTTATGAAGCTTCCTGAGGAGATCCGGAAACAGCTGTGCTGGCCGTTCTCTGAACAGACGACACACACCACAAAGAAACGGAGGAGAACCAGTGTTAGCGCTTGCAAAATTAAAAAGAAACATGCTTCTATGTTCAATAATTCCTCAGACACAGCAAACCTATATAAATACACTGGCAGGTAAGATAGATTTACCTACCTGGGGTGGAGTGGGGGCTCCAAGAAATTAAAAAGTTTATAAAACACTGTTTAGGAATGGTTATTGGCTGTGGACATTAACCTTTCCAGTGAGAAGGGCTAGTAAGTCATTTATTTAACCCATAAGCAATGCATCACCTTGGGTGGATATATAGGCGATATCTCTGATGGGTTAAACATCTCTTACTGTGTATTTTTCTTTGTTAAGTAACACATTGAAAATGTGGTACAACTGGTTACATTTATTATTAAAATTGCTTAGTGTTTTCAAATGTATAATTTAGAGACTGTGGAACTGAGGTATAGGTTGTCGAGGGAGGTTAAAGTACGCTTGGAAGCCTCTTTAAAGTGTCCCACAAATTATTTTAGGTTTCTATACATAAAACAGCAGCACAGGGAACATTCACAAGCTGTGTCATATTGGTAGTACAATAGTCATTTATAGAAACACAACAGCAAATGCAATAAAAACAGTTACCCTTTTTTAAGTCTGAAATGAAATGCTTGATTGAAAATAAAAAAAAAAGTATATATATATATATATATATATATATATATATATATATATATATATATATATATTATAGCAGTAGTTCACTCAAGGTTTCAGTCCTTTCTGACATGATTAGAAAACTGGTGTCAGTTAATTATCCAGGGAGAGGACAGTGTTTTCTTCATATTTAATTCATTCCTCTATTTGGGGCAGAAGCGTTGCAGGTCCCATGGAATGAAATAAGTCTGGTGCTTCCTATATGACGGACGTTGCAAACAATGACCAACCTTTCTGAGAAAGTCATTCCGTAGCTTAGCAGCTCTGAGTTCTGTTGGTCAAGTGCAAGTATCATAGACTAGATTCCTTGGGCGGGAAGTCCACGTTCGTCACCATGGTGACCACTGTCACAATATCCTCTGTTGTGATAATGTTTGTAAGTCTTTGCATCTGGATGACCCTCTCCTCCACGCAGCCCGCCGATAACCTGGCCTCCGCGTCGTGATCCCAGCACTCCTCTATCGTTTCACAGAGCATCGCCAGTCCCTGGACGGAAACAGAAACCATTTAAGAACCAGCCTACAAGGCTCACAGATGGGACACAGGCACCAGGAACATCTGGTATTTTATAACAAATATACCGTTGGCTGCAGGTAGACAGCCAGGCAGGCCAGGTTACTCACCGCATGTTTCTGCCAACAATCCCTTAAAATGGGTCTTTTCTTTTTATGTACAACAACCTCCTGCATGTCCTCCAGGGACGGGTGTTGGCCCGCTTCCTCCTCAAACGGTAACATGTACTCATCCACAGGACCTACGAAGAGGGGGTAGCAAAAATACCAGTCACCAACAGTTCCATGTGACAGCGACATAGCCGCCCCCCCCAAGGCTATATATCATACTAACCATCCGATGCCGTGCACCGCGACGCCAGCTCCCAGAGAACCAGGCCCAACGCATACATGTCTATCCTTAGGAAGGCGTCTCTCTGGAAATTGATAGCGCCCTCTAGCACTTCTGGAGCCATGTACCTCCGAGTGCCCACCTGAAATACAACGGATGTCAGAGAAATGAGCGGGTGGCGGTCACACTGCTTCCGTGCATCAAACTGCCATGTAACTGTTCATCTAATACATCACTTTCACTGTAAGCACATTGTAAGATAAATATTACCAATGCACACCCTGCACAGAGGCAATACTGTAACATGCTTAACCGTTTAACCACCAGACACATATCCTGCCCATTCTCCAAACAGGAAGTGTGTGACAAGGTTACCATGACAACTGTCCACACCCAACCCCTGCTCCCACAGCCTATCAAACGGACACGAGTCGGGCACTTACCTGGCCATGAGTGTCGCCAGCAGATTTCCCAGCTTCAAACTTTAAAGCCAGACCGAAGTCTGCTATACAGGCCGTCAGGTTGTTTTTCAGGAGGATATTTTTACTCTTGATATCCCTATAAAAAAAATAAAATATATATACATATGTATTAAAATGTGGTTAGGTGATTAGGAAAGAACTTTAAGAACAGGGGGGGCTCTACATCTATGACACCCTAATGATCACGTGTTGGTACATAACATAAAAGATGGGGGGCTGAGGATGGAGGCAGACCTACCTGTGGGCTATTGCCGGTTTATGCCCGTCCTTTAGACCTGGGATATCTTCGTGGAGGTAAGCCAGGCCCCGAGCCATCGTTTCAGTAATGTGGTAGAGTTCATTCCAAGTGACAACATTTGCCTTGAGAAAGTCTGTAAGTGACCCCTGTGAAGGGAGTAATCACAGTTACACACAGAGCACAAGAGCTTATCCTGATCACTGTAACAAACACAGCAGATTAAGGGATAACATTAACTGACCATGGTGGGCAACTAGATATACTTCAAAAAAATGCATGGACGACCCTACAACTTTCAAAAAGCAGCACAAGAATAATACACAAATAAAAGGACACTTTAAATAAAAAAAAAAAAAAAAATGCGCTTTGACTGTAGAGAAGTTAGGACGCAGTCCATTAATTTCAACCATAAATCAATCATTTACCTTGTCGTGGAACATTGTTATCAGCCACAGGTCTGTGTCCAGGTTAGTCCCACGCTTTTCTGCACCAATAAACTGCAGTATATTTTCATGCTTCATGCCAGGCAGGCTGTAAATTTCATACTCATTTTGCCACGACAATTTGTCCTGGATGGAAACATGTACACAATTACATTCTAGCTCCGTTAATACAACAGCATAGTGGCACAGTGGTTAGTATCGCTGCCTCACAGAACTGGGATCATGAGTTCACTTCCAACCAGGGCCCTAGTTTTGTGGCGTTTGTATGTTCTCTCCGTGTTTGCATGCGCTTCCTCTGCGTGCTCCACTTTACTCCCACAGTCCAAAACACAACGGTAGGATAACTGGCTTCTGACAAAATGGACACGTGTGTGCGTGTTAGAGAATTTACATTGTAAGCGCCAATGGGGCAGGGACATAATATAACTGGCGCTATATAATTATTTTTAAAAAAAACTATTAACGTTCACACTTCATTTGTTATGTGGCCAGAATCCCAACAGACGTACACATGGGTCCATTTTGTCAACAAGTATGAGGTTTTGGACTGTGAAAGGAAATCTTTTTAGGGCAAATTCAGTTCTGTGAGAAGCCCGGCTGAGCACACTTCCAGTTATTACGACACTGAAATCTTCACCTTATTTTTGCTCACACAACAATGAGGTTCAAGCAAAAGTAAGCAAAGATTTCAAGCGGCCGCGGTGGTAGAGTCTTTGCGGGACGTTCCAGCGACACAGAATTTAATCTTCCCCTTGAAGTGCTACTCACAGGAAAATAGCTGTAGCAGTTTTATTTTTGACATAGCAGTGATCACAATTAATGGCTACTGAACAATTTAACACAATAAACTAAATTCACCAAATTAGACTAATTATGACCTTTTAATGTTTTAAACAGTTGTTACGTTTTTCTCAAAGTGTAAAGAAAGTGTCGTCTAACAAGCAAACTGCCTTGGCGGGATTCCTGGGGCAGGAATTTAACATACGCTCAGGTTACAAACATTTCCTAAAAACACATTTTTGTGTACACTGAATAGAGATAACAAGTCTGTGCAATCAGTATAAAGTATTTGGACAATCAAGTTTAAACATGCCATGACATACCTGTAAGGGGAATATTTTGACAGCTACAAGTTCGTTTAATAACTGAGCTTTCCACACGCAACCAAACCTTCCTCGAGCTTTCACCTCCAACAACTGCAGAGGTTTTAACCCCAGCAGGGGAGAGGGCGGGGGAGGGCCTGGATCCTGCAAGAGAGGTAGCCGTTAACGTCAGGTTCTGTGTTACGGGATCACGACAAAAAGGCTGTTTGTATCATACATGCAATACCTAAGGAAATGTACATCGCAAAACAGACTGTTCTGCCATAATCTGGAATCATTCTTCACCATAATGTTTGGACATAAGGATGAGAAATGTTGCAGACATGTAGCACATGCAAAGTGACACGTGTGTATTTACAACATATGACAAGTTAAAGAAGGACCTTTTGTAGGCTCTTAAAGGAAGAGAGCTATATATTGTATATCTGTATTCCCTAGTGTGGAAGTGCCTCACACATGTGCCAGATTTAAGCTTCAAAGCATGCCAGAAACAATAAGATCAAAAATTATTTTAAGTTGTTACGATTAATAAGCTCTAACTATAATGCCCAATAGTTTTGACTGTTCTAGCAAATAGCATACAGTTCTTTAGGTATAACTTGGAATAAAACAAAATCATACAAAGCATCAATTATGTACATTCCTCTTTCCATTAGACAGCCCCTGTAACAGTGAGCGAAGCTAGTTTTTAGAAACTGTTAGACAGTATGTTGTCGCTATTAATACATCACAATGTATCCAGCATTGATCACGTGCGCAGGCCATGTGTGTTTGCATGTTACAGTCTGAAAAGTAAAAAACACCCACAAATGTATCATGCATAGCGCCCAGTGTTACCAATCTGCGGAAACAAATCATCTTACCTCTATCATAATGTGAAAGGCGTGCTTGTGAAGAAAAACACAGATGCAAAAGGAATTACTATCTGCACCTCATTAAGTTCAGGTCATTTTACATTCCTAGAATTGCATGTGTTTCTATAATCTCTCCAAGACTACAGAAAAAAACCAGACACTAAATAACCGTGTCAGGCCAAATAAATCCCATCAGTCCTTCTAAACATGATTAGAAATCTGCAGCTCGGCCAATATGTAATCGCTAAGACATGCAGGAAGGCTGCACTTTTACTTTTGTGCACAAGAGGTCACTGTTGTAGTAAAAACTTCACATCTCTAAATCAGTATAAGACAACAAGAACCCGACATACTCTCTCTCTTGCTGGATGGAGCGCACAGAGCACATCTAAGGTTAATCAACTGAACGGACATATTGCAGATTTATACTCAACATTACGTCCTACCCATAAGATGCAGAAATACATATCCCTCCACTAGTAACTAGAAGGTACAAGGCAAAACGGTCATGGGAAATATGACCGAGACAACCTATTTACATCCTGCTGATCCAAGCACGAAGGTGAGAAGAATAACAAATGCTTGGACAGGACAAACAGATATGCAGGGTGTTATAGTCATCATGGCTGAGGAGTGGATATGTAACAGGATTCCTAGAGCAAATAAAGGTTCTACATGCAGAGACTGAACCTGCCCAGCTGCTCCATCACAAACTACAACAAATCACTCGATAAGTGGAAAGAAACAGGAAAACTAGTCCAAATCTATTGTGGGAGTGATTCAAAGACCATGTACAAATGTCATTGATTGCTAGCACATCAGACAGATCATATCTATACATCCAGACACTCACAAACGGCACAGTCTTTACTCCAGCTCATTATCCAGACAGTATAAGTAACTACATCTTGGAATTGTTGTTTTTGAAACAATCAGTAACTTTGCATCCTTAACCAGTAGGGGGCAGCGTCCACCAGCAGGACATCTATAAAGAGGGGGCACTGACCTCCCAGCTCAAGCTGAGGCCTGTCCCACAAACATGTACTAAATGGTGCCACGTCTTCATTTTGTACATTTATTCTGGAAACACAATCCAATACGGATTTGAAGTCACTAACAAATACTTTGATTTAGATTTGTTTTATTAGTCCGTCTCACTATAATATCACTAAACCTTTCCAACACAAAGCATTTACCTATTGTTTTCCCTATGAAAGTCTTTGGCCAACACAGGACTCCTTTAGCTGTAGCTTACCAATAATGCACAGAAAGTGTACAAATACATTAACCCGCAAACACCTTTGTCTGCATACATGACAAAGTGTAATTCCTATCAAAACAACCGCAACTTGCATGATCACCCACAATGTGCATATACTAATATCACTGAAAACTAACATTGCAGTGATGGCAGCTAGAGGGCGACAGAGAACCCTAGTACTGACAGTGTGCTACAGATACGTGGACAACACATCTGTGACACAGATTCCACGTGTTCTTCTCTGCACAATCACGAACATTCACCCATAAGGCAGAGCAATCTAGAGGATCCATATCATAAGGAAAACAAGTAGTTTATTCTTGGACCAGTTACCCCTGTGGTATGAACACAGATAAAAATGTACAAAGCTAACAGTGGCGAGGAACAGACCCGGTAATTTGGGGACAATGTAGAACTTTCACTTGTCACTTATGATTACCATTCATTATAGACTTCCCTTTTCCTTGCGTGTGGATAACGCTCCATACTAAGCGTTAGGCTGCAGGATAACCACTGAACAAGCCTCACCGGTGACATCACAGGACACAAACATCTTAAAAACCGCTCACAGACGTCTATATCCGAGGCCTGGCTGCAGCCAGTGGAAATCAGTCTATACGGACAAACATCTACCTATAGATTCCTACACTCACCATTAATGCAACAGCTACAAGACAAATAAAACTGTTTAATCCTGGGGTAAGCAATGCAATTCTCTCCTCTAAAAAAACACACTTGTCCTAAATTACTGTAAGCTGCTGAAATGCAAACAAATAGTCTAACAATCCCATAGCTGCTACAGGCCAGTATACAGCACTGGGTAAAATATTTGGATCAGATTAAAGTGGAATTAAAGACATTACATCCAGTTGCATCAGTTCTATAGTAACCGACTTGTCTGACAGAGCTGACATTTCTCTCAATGTGTCCGTTAAAACAATGTTCCCCCTTTGTCGGATAAAGCAGCATTAAAAAATAATAACACCTACTGCGTTATACAATCATTATTGTAAGATTAAACCGTACTGTGTGTATACCGGTTAAGTAAAAAAAAAAATATTTAAACTGATCTCAAACCAGGGCCTGTGATTTGCGACAGACAGCAAAATATGGCCGCTGTAACGAGCGCTTTATGCATCATTTTCTGAGTAATTCACTCACTCGCCTCTAGAACACATTAAAGAGGATCTGTTACCGGGTTCTGGGAGGTTAGATTTTCTTTACTACATAAAAGTAGTTGTAAATAAAAAGTATTAAAAATAAAAAAAATCTGTTTCCCCGTCGCAGGTACAGCGAGAGCGCTGTGGGATGAGGAAGGACAATGCAGCCTGAACACTGGACTCTGAAGGCGAGTCAGGCTGTCAGAGTGCTTACTCCCAGCTCCCCTGCCAGAAAGAGAACCTAGCGCTCTATGTATTCAGTGCTCTCTCCCAAGCTAACTGGGTCCTGGTGGAACCCTGGCTATGGTTTGCTTTTTACCAAGTACAGAAAGTGCACAAGGCTCCATCATCAGAGGACATGGTGACCTAAATCATGTTTATATAATGTTTTAGGGTTGGCTCTGGGAAATTAATCCTTCAGTATCAGACTGGCAATACCCTCGTCACTATAAAAACGCGCACACACACACACACACACACACACATAGGGTACTGAAATGAAGGACAATTTTTTATATTTAAACGTACTAAAAAATAAAAATCTGGGAATTTTTTTCTAGTTTTCCTTGCCAGGTTTTTCTACCCCGATATACTATTTAAAGAGCCAAGTGTTCAGTTTCTGCAGCTGTGATAACTCTGAAGCTGGTCACACGTCCCAGTAGCAGCATCTCCTAAACACATGACTGCACCCTGGTAGGACACGGAAGGGAGAGCTCAGGAGCACAGAACAATTACAGGTCGGGATATAAATCAAACCAAACAGATTTAGGATTCCTGTTCCAAGCAGCAATTACAAAGGACTCCGTAAATACAATGTACTCCACATTCTTCTCTGACCCGATGGTGTCAGGTCTCGGTGCACTGACCGCTCTGATTATTTATTCAGGGAGCAAACATACGCCAAGACTACTGCTCTCAGATATCAGACTGAATGCACATGTAATACGACAGAGACATACCTGCGTCGGGACCAGCACCGGAGGGTAGGCAAGCTTGTGATGTCTGTACATCCAGAAAGAGAAGAGGATGATGACCACAAATCCCATGATCGGCACCAGAGAATAAAGTAACGTGTTGAACAGAGGCGGCTTCGTGGTAAGTGGGTTTGAGGTTGCTGCAATATAGAGTAACATCATCAGAGAGAGCAAGCGACCGAGCGGCTGATCAGCACATTACACCAGAGAAACGAACTCTGCATTGGTAACAATGGTTCCCCCCCCTTAGTTTGTAATCTCATTAGAGAGTAGCGCCATCTTCATCGTAACTGTACATAACTTGTATTATGATCCCCTCAATGATGGCAATAAAGCTGCTGTAACTGCTCGATAATCTAATGGTTATGTACAAAACCCCCCCAGAAATCTATAGACTCTCTCTCACATACTGCGACATGCTTTGAACACAATTAAAATGGAGTCAAAACATAACTCTCCCTAGTATAGGGAAAGTGACGGATATCTAAGGTCCAAAGGCATTACAGGGCCTAGAAAAAAGCCGATTTTTAAGCAATACAAAACTAACATTTGTAGCCAAATACATTTCTCTGCAGTGAAAGACAAACCCCAAAACATATTTAAAAAATAAATACAACAAAACCAACTTACGGTGTGTAGTCTCCGTTTCCGGAAGGTGGAAAAATCGCTCATTACAGACATTGCCTTCACAGCAGCAGAAAAACACATCCGGGTTCTCCTTCCGCTCTGTGCAATAATTCCTGGATCAAAACAAAAGATTTTTTATAAACTTATGACCAGCAAATGTACAACATGCTGCAAATATATAATTCCATAGCATTTTCTATTAGCTTAATACAGTATAGTCCCGTTACAGTTCCACCACCTCCCCAATGGTGGTTTCTATGCTGGAGGGGGTGAGGGCACAGAACAGCCTAAACTGAGGACCATAATTTACATGACTTTCCCAACACAGGATATATTACTACAGGGTTTGGATTTTAATGCCGCTTCCTTATTGTAAAACGCTAGAAGTCCAAATTACTGTGATCCAGGTGTAGATTAGAGAGTTTCCCCAGCAGCCTGGTGACAACAGTCAGCCAGCATGGAAGAGGCAGGATAAACAGACACAGTTATTATATACAACCTATTCATATCAGCCGTCTGCTTCCCATTGCAGCTTACACAGATTTATCATTAAACATCCGTCAATATTTTAATATTTTCACTATTTAATATCCACCAATTTTACTAGAGAAAAAAAAACATCGGTGTTAAATGGAGAAAATTATATATATATATATATATATATATATATATATATATCTATATCTATATCTCTCTCTCTCTATCTACTATATAAAGCCTAGTGGCGTGTGGGAAAAAAAAAACCAAGCTGCAGCGCCACCTGCTGGGCAGAGTTATACACTGACCTATATATTTCTTGAAGGAGAAGTGACAGTTGGGAGTGGTTGGTGGTTGCCGGGGGTGACAGTGGGGAGTTTTTAACACCTTAAGTAACTTGATGAAGGATGTGGCGATGAAGATGAAGGATGAGGTGATGGAGAAAAATGATGAGGTGGTGACATGTGGACAAAACCACGTTAAAAAAGGGCGCTTGCGTCGGGAAGTAACGCTCTTCCCCTGAGGAGGCCTGGGCTAGGCCCAAATGCATGACAAGAACCTTTTTAACACCTTAAGTAGCTTGATTTGACTAGAATGCATGAGTATCATGCACAGGTTAACTAAATATATATATATATATATATATATATATATATATATATATATATATATATATATATATACACACACACATATATATACATATATACACACACACACACACACACACACACAGTGCAGTAAATGTGTCTTTACCTGTCATAACAATTTATATCATCCAGCCAGCAGCCTTGCTTAAGAATCTCTACAGAACCAGAGGTGTTCTTCCATGTAGCAAAACAATGTCTTCTCTTGCTCTTGTCATTGTCTCCATGACAGTGCTCAATGCCGCTGCGATTAGTCTTATCATTCTCCCAGCTGGTGTTATAGTAGATACATTCCTTGGTCTCCGACCTGCCCAGTATGGCTCCTGTATGAAATAGACCAGACTGCATATTAACATAGTAACAAATACACATTATATATATTTAGTTCTTTAAATGACCACAATAACTACATAGGATTATAATTCTGACATTGTCTCCCCATCTTACTTTTCCAAACTCAATCCAACCGCTCATAGAAGGAGGGGGGGGGGGATTGTAAATTAAAATACCAACTTTTAATGTTCCTTTAAGGGTATCCTTTAACATGATGAAGCTATTTATTAACAAAATACAAGAGGAAGAGCAAGAAACCTACAACCATCACAGTCTTATCTAAGAACCAGCTCACAATGTAATGCCCAAGGGACCGACGTTTGTACGTTACACACCCAGTCACTTTAATACCACCAGACTCTTGGGCCCCGTACCCACTGGCATTGCATCAAAAAAGCAAACAAACATCGTGGGGGCACACAAGCCAAGCATTTGATAGAGGGTCGATATACAAAATGCGCTCACTTGACTTAATGAGTGTTTTCAAATGAATAGGAGGTATGAAGCTTCTCTTATTAATGTCAATGGCGTTTCTACATGCTGCAAAATCCACTGAAAGGAATGAGCCATTAAACAAATGGGAAAGTTGTGCTACTGTTAAAGTAAACTAGATGTGTCCTCTTCATATTCCCCCCACTGAACACGGTATTAAAGCGATGCAACACTTTTTGGTAAAATAAGGACCTACACAAGATTCATATAGACTTTCAGATGATAGGTTTTGTTTTACCTGTACATAATTAATGTTTTAATGCCAATACTTGGCACAGTGGTTCTAAGTTATGCCATATTACGCAAACCTCCTTTATGATACGGTGAGATAAGCACCTTCGTTTGTAGATAGTAATCCATTTAGAGATCTCATAGTTTTTTTCCATTTACAGATTATCCAATTTGACCTGGAAGTGAATCCCAAGTATAACTGAAAAGATTTTAATTTAAAATTAACTACAGAGAACAATCTGTTTACCAATAATTTGTTTGACCCCGGAAAGGTTTCCAGAGAAAGAGACTGAACTAATTAATGAAGCAGCATCTGATAAGGCCAAGATTGGAGACAGGGATTCACTATTGCCAGGTCACAAATATATCGCTAAAGAGACAGGTGCCTGAATGGACACAGACTGACTGGTCACAGACTACTCGGACAATGATCCCTGTGGTATTACATGTAAACATTATCCTCTCTTGCAGATGTATGAAGTTCCGCAATTTGTTTTACCAGAAAACTGCAGATGTGAAGCATTGAGATCATCAAGTACCTCCATTAATATGATAAAACAAGTGGTGGAGCATGTGTGGGAACATAGATGTAGCATGTTGATAACATGAAAATATACAAGTAAAATAAGACGACATTTCTTGTAGTGCGACGCAGTGCTGACTACATAGGGAAGAACACACGGAAACTGAAAGATCACATAAGAGAACACATTCGTAATATATTTGTAATAAGAGGATACCTCACAGAGAAGCAACAGGTAGGTACAACGGCAGATAAGGGCAACGATACGTACTAGGGCCAGTGACTCGGAGCAAGTACTAGAGGAGGAGAAAGTGTTCTGGATTCAATAATTGGGGACCAGAGAACCAAATGCTCTACCAGATTCATATACACACCCCTTCCTGTTACACACACACACACCCCCCCCCCCCCCCCCCCCGGCTTCTCCCCATCTCTAATAGCTTGTTATAACATCTTATTATGTCCGCATGGATGTCCCAATGTTACCCAAAGCTCAACATCTTCCCTCCTCCCAATGTCATGACAGTAGTAACCACCCTTCACAACTGTCCAAGTCTCCATTCAATGCCACCCTCTTATCTCTGGCTCTACCCATTTCCCATTAGATTGTAAGCTCTTGCACAATCAGGATCCTCCCTTGTTTTCATATCTGCACTTATTTTGCCTGCCTTACATGTATAAGAGGTAAGAGAATAAGGGGATTCCATACATACAGCACTACTACTAGTCATATCAAATGTCATTGGTTATTATTGAGACATTATAGACAGACTTCATTCACCTGTATAAAGGAACACAAATGACTGCAATAACATCCTCTATGTTACACACACACACACACACACACAATACAGTATATTCCAAGAGGACAATTTGTGAGATGAAAGGATTTGCACATATTACAGATTAAACTGAAGAAGTAAATGAGTAAACTTTTCCAAGAGGCTATAAACACAGCTATACAGGATACTGCCCTGTAAGACATCAGGTTACAACATTAATCAACTGGAGGAACAAAGAAACTTTCAAGGGAGTTAAGTTTGCCACCAAATACATCAAAAGACTTGAGTATTTTTTTTCACACTCAGATCACAAATTGGGTACTGTGGGGGTTTTAGTTTGTTTTTTTAATTTACCAACACAGTCCTTATCTCATACAAAAAGGGACATCAAAACATTTTCAGACCTGACAATTCAGAGTCCATATGGCCCCCCAAAAAAAAAAAAAAAAGCAACGATCAATGCATGTATTACATATACATTAGTACACATCATCCTACATAAAACCAGTACACCAGAACCTAGGCCCAAGACATTCGGTGAACACTACCAAACAGACATTGAGGGGAAAAGCCATACAAAATGTTATTTTCTTACAACAATCTCTAGGTCATACACGACTTGTGGAACAGAGATCAATGAGTCCCTCCACCGGCCATTTCCCCGGCTGCTTTCTATAGTCGAGACGAGTTTGGATCGCAGCTCAGAAATCACTGGCGGAGGATCCATCGATCTACTGAAGGAAGCGCAGATGAAATAGGGGACGACAAAACAATAGTGTAATTCCCTGTAATACACAGAAAGCCATCTAAACGCACCAAGTTTTGACTAAAAGATACTAATAGGTCATATTTTATTGTCTAAGGTAGCTATATATTTGATTTTAACATAAATACACATAAAAAAAAAAAAAAAGGATCCAATGGATGGGATTCCTGCCATAGCTCAGAATAAAGGACTAATCAGGGACTAACCGCACTGTGTGTAGGATGCACTAAATCTTCACAGGTCTGGGCATGAGTAGTCCTTATTTGCAGTGGAATGAGTGACGCTTACGTAGAAACAGATGGGTAGTGTGCACGGGGTTTCAAGAAAACACATGGTGGATTAATAAAAGCAAAAATGTGGGCATGTCGCAGTACATAACATCAAACATTTTCTTAAAAACCGAACCATCCCTTTCTGCATAAGCATCAATGATTCATCTGCTGTGCTAAGCAAGTGCTACATTTATACAAGGGTTAACGTGGCTTTTAAAAAGTTTGCCAAACATTGTTCGAGTACACAGATGGGGACCTTAGGCAAAACTGGCACTAAAGTTTCTCATCAAAAGCTATTGGAGATACATTTGCACTAAATTTAAATACAGTCATTTTTAGTGAGTTTCTAACAAACAAAAAGCACAGTTTCTGCAAAAAATGTGTAAACACATTTATAATGCACCAACTAGAGCTCCACATGTAAAATGCAGATTGTACTCTTCTTCACTCTTCCTACTACAGCCACAACGTGTGTGTTCATGCACCCGATTTTATTACATTCTTTTTATATCTTCACTAAAGAGACACACCCATATTTAAATTCAGGTCAAACGTGTTTCTCTGTTGGGAAGAATCACACACCTTCTAGTAAAGGTGAAATACACCCTGCATCAAACCAGTAAATCAGGATCTAATGCCCAAGACACGTGTTAAACACTACCTAGCAGTCATTGATTCAAAAGCATAACGAATGAAAATGCACAATATAAGAGGATGTGATGTGCGCAGGACAGAGTGGAAGTGTGCAAGGGAGGGTTTGCTCTACAGAAATGACAGTCAGGTCATAACTTGCTTTGTATTGTATTGTGTGCATAAGGAGACTGTCAAGAAAGTTCAAATGTTATTTTACCTCCATGACCACAGCATCAAGAGAGAGGCCCAGTATACTCATCTGGACAAAGCAGAGGATGTTACAAATCCCTCTGCCATAATACCATGGCAGCCTAGTGTCCAACAACTACTAGGGCATTATTTGTTAATAATGCACATCTAATATATTGGTGCCGTCATTGATGATTCATCCCAAATAATTATCTCCAAAATTTAGCAGGAGAAAGAGTGATCTGCAACACTTTACAACCACAAGCCATTATCATTGTTAGCTTGTTCAGTACAAGGCAGTATAGATGGGTATTTAGAATGTCCTTCTCCCCTCCGTTCTCCGACAGGTAAATTGATGAGAGATGGAGGCTTGCAAAGAAACTATTAGAGATTATTGATCTTGACAAAGGATGGCTGAGGCCGTGCACACGGCCATCCAGGTCATGTGGTTGTCGGAAGGAGGTGCCGGTAATGTAGAACCACCTACACTTTCCCCATTTCCTGTGCTGTCAGCAGCTTTGGAAATACAGTCATATGATCTTTATTGGCATCTCTCCATAGGGATTTCTGTGTTACGCTTCTGTCTCAACACTGAGTATGTACGTACGTATCTAGGTGAGGGATGTGTCTGCCTTAGACTTTTACCGCTTATTCTAGGACATAAAAAATTTCCAAAACCTTCAGCTTAACTAGTAAGTTGAGTTTCTTATTTGCTTTTTGCCCGGTGACTGCTTCTTAATATTGTAAAACCATGTTTCTGGCCAATAAGAAGTTTATCAGGATAGCTTTTGCCCCAACTTCCACCACCTGTTTCAAGACCCTTGGTTGGGAGTATGGCTAAAACCACCCCAAAAAAAGAATCAGGTTCTTGCTTTCCCCTATAAGGTTACCTACCTATTTTGGAAAAATGTTCAGGATTGGTGAGTAAAATAAAGTGCTATAACTTTAGATCATATCTTGTGGCACAAAGACATACATCACAATCTCATTCTGGAGACAACCAGTCCAGCCACTGTGGTTCAACAAACCAAACATCACCTTAAGTGCTGGCAAATACACTTTTACTGCGTCCGTGAACATTGAGTTTGAGCTGCGTTCACCAAACTTAACCAGCGCACAAACAGTAACTATATTAAGTGCAGACGGCGCTAACAGAGACAATGCTGGATGGACCATGGATGCAAAGTCAAGATACGCTGCATACACTGCCTGTGAGGCTTAGAATTACACTAGTGTGTGCTGTTGGGACCATCTTCTCCTTATAGGGTTCAATGATCCTTATTTGCAGTGGTGATTAAGCGGTGTTCACCAAGGCAGACCAAAAAGGGACATCGCTCCACCATTAATAACCAGACAGCGCATCCAGTTTGAAGAAGTGGCGTCCACGCAGAAGATACAATATCCTACGCTAAACTGATACACGGCAATCCAGCGAACTGCGAGACCACAGGTAAAGCGCTGGTTTTATTTACCGTTACCTAATTCTAACTAGAACTGATTTTATGGTTATGGTACAATTACCAAGCTTTTCACTAGTTTGTTAAACACAGAGTTGATTTAAACTGTGACTTGCCATGAATCACAGACATAAATCTAAAACTTCCTCTTTTTAGCATGTATTAAAATTGTATACATTACAGTTATTACAAATACTACTATAAAAGTCATTTATTAACCTCTCTCGCAGCAATAGACAACTGCTATTCATCTCAAATATCAACACAGGTACATGGAATATTGTATTGTCTTATACTCATCTAATAAAAAAATGGAACAGCTAATAAATCTGATTGTGCAACAATTGACACAAATTCCATCACTAAAGAAACGCGCGTGCCTTCTTGCATGTGCCACAGGACTAAACTGCATTTACGACTAAGTGTCCAAAGAAATAAATGTAATAAACGGAACTGGCTAAATTGTAACCAGTGAAGCACAGTTCTCCCAGTCTACACAGACATATCATAGGTTAAGTGCATCTACTTCTAACTATTCATCTATATACACATCTGCACTCAAATTTTTCCGTAGATCTGTAGATTTGCTGATCAAACTCGATTTCTCTTTGGCGAGACTGCTTTACACTTCTAATCTTGTCTCCGTATAGAAAAAAAGAAAATCTGAAATACCCTGCTGTGGTGAGAAAGACAAAGCACAGCATAAAGTTACACTAAAACAGCACGCAAATCTGCAATATTACAAGCTGGGAGTCGGGATCAAAGCAGCAAGAGAATGCAGACAAGGAGTCTAGACTGACTTCTACTAGAGGGAGCATGTGAAGTATATA
Organism: Mixophyes fleayi; assembly: GCF_038048845.1. Classification (NCBI taxonomy): domain Eukaryota; kingdom Metazoa; phylum Chordata; class Amphibia; order Anura; family Limnodynastidae; genus Mixophyes; species Mixophyes fleayi. Next base: position 137,930,348 of record NC_134408.1, read on the forward strand.
AAACAACATGTGCAGATTACATTAAACACGCTCAGGCCATATATATATACACACATCTATCTATATATATATATCCCACCTTTACCTAAACACTTTTGCAGGCTCGGAATATGTATAGAATCTATGGCTGATCAATGAAAGCACTCGGATAGCAGACATGTAGGAGCCAGGACACATGCAGTAGACATAGTGGAGGAAGGAAGCCTTTGCTGAACAATATACAGTAAACACAATCTCATCAGATTGCTCAGTCATAGAGGGGAAGAGTATTCCCACAGTATATAATACAGTAGTTATAGTGACAAACAGAGACGGCTTCTGCATGCAGTGTTCACCCAGCATAACGCGCACCTGTAACAATTACTGATTCAAATGGCTAAAAGTTGGCAAAATTTAAATATTTTGGGAAACCCACACTAACAGACTAAGTTATCAGAGGAGAAGGAAGTGCATTATGTAACTGTGGTCATGGCGGTCTATAATTGTGTCTAACAAAAAAAATATATATACTGCATTAGGGAATTTAGACTGTAAGCTCCAATGAGGCAGGGACAGATGTGAATGAGTTCTCTGTACAGCGCTGCGGAATCTGTGGCGCTATATAAATAAATGGTGATGATGATGATGATGATGATGCATTGATATATAACTGTACAAGGATAATAAAAGTATTTGTGTAAAGTTGGTCTCTTTTATATACAAGGACCACAGACATTAGGCACGGAATGACAGCATGATAGGGAGCAGACTTATCAAGTTATCTATCTAGAAAACCAATGACTAGCCTGTTATATCATCTTTGACATAAGACTTTGAAGTATAAATTAAAGCTGCAATCCACTTCTCTCACCAAGCACTCTTATTTTTAAACATATATTACCCTGGTTATTACAAAGCACATTGTGTTTCCTTAGGGTTTGGAGTCCAAACTGCTTTTAATAATTTACGCTTTGCAAAGTTTCACTGATTATCATGGCAACCACAGTCACATGACATATGTAGTACATTCACAGCATAAAGAGCTGCCCCTCCCTTCCTCTGAATCACATGACCCCCAAGGAGCTTCCTCACTGGCTCAGGAAACCCTTCATAGTGATTTTGCAATGAATGGGGACACTGGCTTATAGAAAGACCTCCTGGAAAAGATGACTCCGCTTCATATTGTAGAGGTGCAAAACTTGCTGTTTAAAAACCTGTGGAACTGCACCTTTAATGAACAGATCAAAAGTACAACATGGCTCAGAAAACATTTGTACAAGTCACTACATAACTACTGCCAGGTCTGATATTGACACAGCAAGAGTAAGCCTCCCAACACACCACAGGTACTCCTTGAACACGCCACGGAATTATCTGTAATCACACTGTAGATATACATACCAGGGATACTTCTACACTACGGAAAAGTTAACTATTCACTACAAGTAGGAAGTTAAGAGCAGAGACATTGGGGGACATTTATAAAAAGGTGAGCGCACAGGCAACAAAACACAAAAGGTATTGTAACCCAGTGCGACCAGACATTTACTGTACTAGAAATATTATCGCTAGAATCTGATCTGTTTCTATGGGAAAGTGGGAAAGCTACAGAAACACTGTAAATAATGTGTACACCATTCCTGTGTTTCTCTAGTAACGCGTGAGTCTATATTAAACCAGGATACCATTATGTCACTGTCTAAGTCTCACTGTTCTGTAGCAAGGATCAGAAATAGGAGCAATACATGCAGTGTCGTACACCAGCAGTGTACTCAAATTAAACAGGGTTTCAAACGTAAACAGAGACCTCAAATATATGCAGCATATTCTGCTCCCCAAACATCAACCCTCCATCACTGACAGAAGAGCAAACTACAAGAAAGGTGCTGTTATGGTGACACTTTCACATGTGGAGGTGCTTTACCACGAGAAAGCTTTACATTTCTGAAACCTAATTTCTTATTCAACGGTTATATAAAAGGAAAATCTTCATCTTTCAGGAAAAATTATAAAGGCAGAAACATGGACTGCCCAATTGTACAGCTGTCTGGAACATGTGAGTGCTATAATCCTAATAATGCTGAAAAAACGCTCTTGGTGTGGAACAATGAGTCGATCACAGCAGTGAAACCAAAATGCATAATGATGGACAATAAGGCCAAACCATTGACAGTGTGGGTCCAGCAACACTGGTGTACCCGGGACTACCATCTAGAGGAAGTGTTAAACGTGTTGGGGTCAGGTACAAGGAACATTACATTTACAAATGGCAATATGCAAGACCACGTTTTAAGGAACTAATCAGAAATTATAGTATTGGAGGTGGGACTACATGAGGAAATAAACACCTAAAATAAGGTAAGGTTCCCTCTCTAAGCCACCACTGTAAGGTAACAGAAGACAACCGATTGCAATTGGTACTAATGCGGTTGCATACAAACTATCATGGCATTGTAACAATCACATATAATAAAAGATCTTCTGCAACATATGTACACTTGTTGGAAAGAAGAATGCAGGCTTCCTTCATTTGGTTATTAGTAATTTTAGGTGCTGATGGGTCATTGGAAGTGGTGTACACAGAAGACAAAGAAAAGGCTTCCCCCAATAGCTCAGCATTCTCTTCTTCCCCATACCTGTTCACAATCTGTAATAGTCACTACATAATGTGCACATTATCTACCGACAACATATGCAGCTACTTCATGAAATAAACCAATGTGCCCAAGAACACAGCCTGTTACTCACCGGAAACTAGAGACGGCGAGGTTACCGGTTCCTGGTGATTTAGAAGCTGGAAATTGGTTCACAACACAAAATAACAGACTCCACCTCTTGCAAATGACCAATACATTGTAACATACAAGGAGCACGTGGATCAATAGGTTTTTCAGCGAGAATCATTAACTTGATGGTGGTTCATTTCCTCTAATACAGGAAAACTGGGCAACATACCAATTGCTCAGCTAAAGATGGGGCGTTGGTAAGGTGTATTGTGAACCCCTCAAAAACATTCAGTTATTTATCCTACCAGAACTAGAAAGGGATTTAAAAAAGTTGTAAGTGTACAAACCTTCAGGTACTACAAGCTAAATAGAAAAGGACAATTGTAAATTATGGAGGTTGTTAGAAGTCATTGAGGTTTGCAGACCTTAAAAAACAAACAAGAGCAACACAGTAGTGGGCGAGTTTTTCTTCTAATACACAATAGAAACCGATATATATTTGTATGCCATGCTGTAAGTTCTGTCATATGAGAGACTTCCATTCTCAGAAATTGCAATTGACTTGTTGCCAAGTTCTTCAAAGTCACATTAATATAACTTCTAAAGCTTTCATAATATGTACATCAACAATGATTACATTTATCAAAGTGTTTATTACATGTTTTACAACACTGTTAAAAGGTTAAAGTAGGTCAAGACTGAAAAACATTGAACTACAAAACGATAATGGGTGTAAAACGAACGTATTCTCAGCTCCGTATTGATCGGGTGTATATTAACAGCTCAGTGTTTGATGTGTATATAGCTCTGAGCTGATAACATCACCCAAGGTATAAAAGCTCATTCTCACCTATCCGCTGGTCATGCATTATTTCAGAAACCAACACCTGAAAAACACATTAAAATTAGGATGAATGGTTTCCTATGTGCATGTTCCCACCATTGTGCTCTTAACAAGTTAATGTTTTTAAAAACCTGGAATGTGGCATAAGCCATTTCTCATACGTCGGTAGAATAGATAGGGTTGGTAAAAACGCAACACACAAAAAACGCATAGAAAATGCGTATAAATCAGGCAGTTGTTTTTAAGCGTTACCCATTTCCCCAGCGCTTGTGTGAACTAGCCGTGTACAGGAACGTACAAGCTAGATAACTGCAGGAAATTGCCAATTTTAGAGACTACATAAACTGTGGGTTGTTTTTTTTCTCGATTTATTGTGTTACACCCCAAGTGAGGTGTACTGCTTTTCATATTGTGGCATTCAACAAGATCTAGATTTTAAGTCAGTGTAAAATAGTTAACATTCACCTGCAGAAAGAGCTGCCATTTCACAAACAGCTGAAGGCACGTTTGATATTTTCCTCATATATAAACACACACACAATATAGTACAGTAAAGCCTGTTTCTATCATTGTCAGCCACAGGTGACAGCTCTTCAGTTATTTGAACAACTTCCAAAACTCATTGCTCTCGGTGAAAAAACAAGCTTCTCTTCCTGTGTCTAATCAAAACTGAGACGCATGCATGCAAAATTCTATTTCAGTGTCAGGGTCATAATATTTAATAAAATATTATGCTAAAAGGAAAAGTTGGGGTGAGGGCAACACCTTAACCTGCACCTTTCTCCTGCCTGCAGTGTGTTGCCCACAGACATCTATATCTGACCCCCCAATATCTGCCACGGTCCTGGGATAAACTACCCGCTGCTGCAGAAGCAGCATTTTTCATACAGGATATAAGATAAGGAGAAAGGTCATGGTTGGAAAGGTACATTTGGGTCCATCAGTATAAATGTGGTAGTTGTGTTTGAAGGAGTGTATGAGATCACCAAGCTAAGAGGTGTAAAGGGAGAAAAGTATAGGGACGAGAACAGAGCCTAGAGGAACCCCAACAGATAGAGTATGAAGAGGGAAGCAGGCTTCAGAAGGCATTATCAGAATAGTGGTGAACCAGGAGAGGACAGAACTATTAAGGGCAAGGGAGTGAACGCTGTCAAGGAGGAGAGGGTGAACGTTCGTTTCAAAATCAGCGAGCAACAGTTATAGTTGTGTAAAGAGAGTGGAAGCCATACTGCAGAGGGCTGAGAATAGAGTGAGTGGAGAGAAAGTGGGTCAGGCAGTTGTAGACAAGCTGTTTGAGGGCCTTGGAAGCAGAGACACGGGGCAGTAGATGGAGAGAGAGGTGGGAACGGGATCAAGGGGGCAGGTTGAGGGAGAGGAGATTGAGGACCTTGGACTGTGTTACAGGATGGAAACAGCTAAAGGTGGCAAGGAGGCTGGAACTGGTGAGGAGATTTAATGACAGATGGTGTCAACTTTACCTTTAAAGTGAAATCGTGCAAGGTGAGGGAAGAGGGTGGTGGGTGGTATGGGAGGGCAGAGAAGCAGGTTGACAGTAGCAAACAGGCTTTGTTGACAGGGTGGAGAATAGTGATCTGAAGTACGTATACTTGCTGATAAGAGCGTAGAGTAACAGGAAGACTGGATGAATATGAAGTGGATGTTCATTCTAATAACCACCTAAAAGGCCAATCAATTTGCTGCACAAAAGGGCACCTCTAGATTGAACTACTACACTTCTCACAGCAAATATTAAAGCTCTCTCAACAAGCATCAAATCCACATTATTTAAGACAAACACTATTTTAACATTCAATTTTCAGTGCAACCAGAACAGACCATAAATCAATGATTGCTGCAGAACAGGAACGACGCTCAAAACACCGGAAGCGGTTGCAAATGAGGAACGGAGAAAAACAAAAAGCAAGTAACTTTCAGTCACACTACTACAGAAACCAGAAATTTAAATGTGGTTACTTCTTGGTCACAGATTTGTAGATACAGAAGAAAAAAAATAAATGAAACCACACTTTATTCAGTATTAGAGGGCAACCAATGCTCAGCATAAAATAAACTTATGAGCCCAATCTAACCGCCATCCACTTGACTCATCTGGAAGTAACTTTCTACAACAAGTCATTAATATTGTGGAAATATACCCATGAATACACAGACAAAATACACTATACATCTCAAATATATGTTGGTCCTAACTATATGAATAACTATTATATGCAGACAGTTCAACAATAAACCTTCTTCCTTTCTGTAGTGGATATGCACAAGGGAGATGTTGGGGGACTGATGATCCAACCAGACCACAGAAGGAACACTCATCGACTGATATAGAATCATGTTCAATACGAAATCCCACTGATCAAAGTCCTAGGTACGAGGTCACTGAAGCAGCCAATCGCCTGGTGCATACATTTTCCACCACTCACAATGAACAGAACTGGCGCCTTTTAAACCAATGTTAGGGTGGGCAAAATGTGTGCGCTTCTTGGATTACTGCACCAGTTATAACAATACACATTCAAACCATCAAATTGCTTGATACCTGTCTATACATCATGAAATTTAATATTACTTGCACAAGCTCCCCAAACTGATCAAGCAGGCTCTACGAGCAGACATTCTACCAGAAAATAAAACCACAGCAACCCGCTGTCCTGTAAAACATTCATATTAATTATTGCATCAACCTACTAAATTGCTCATTTACCGGTAACACTTACTATGACGTATCGCAAAGTACTTCTTGGCACATTAATGCTCACTGACACTACAATATGTTGGTCATGGAACTGCCTGTATATGACATTTATACGCATTTTTTTTTTTTTTTAATAGATATTTTTGTAAGAAAGAAAAACACAGATACTGAGACAACTATACCAGTAAAATAAAAATTTAAATTATGAACCGTTTTTATGTAAGAGCACTAAAGACGGTTCTTTTTAGATAGACAAAGATTGCTTTGAGGACAACATTTGTACTCACAAATCTCTTTTATTGCTGTAATAAATGTCCTACGTTTCTGAGCTGAAGCTGCCATCACTGTAGTTTTCCTCTGGAGGCTCTATTCCCCCAGGAAAAAGGACAAAAAGGTAAAAGAATGATGATAAGGAAACAAGAACTTCATACATGTGGAAAGAATCCCAGAAGGCATCACCAAGTAAGACCTCAAAGCTGTGCAATATTCTTGTAGCTCTGCCAAAATGATTATTTAAAATCATTAATAAGGAGTGATGTTTTCCCCAATTAGAATGCTGATCACAGGACAATTCACTCTGAGAATATGCAAAGGCACGAGCTTCAGTGAGACAGGTGTGTCGTCTCCTAGGTAACAAGTGTTCTGGGTAGAGTGGTGTAAAATACACATACACGACCCATTAATGTCACAGCCGGCTTTACAGACATGCTCTGGCATGCCATTCCAGTGTTTTGTTCTAGATGGGTACCAATAGTTCTTTCCAATATCTTCGAGTTCTAGGATGCAACTTTTGATGATTGCTATAGATTGAGGAAATAACCCAAGGGTTTCACAGCTTTTACTATGCTGAAATTCCACTAAATGAGCGGCAGGACCTATCAAAAGCCACAAAAGCAGATTGTGCCTTGTGATTGGAGAGAAATTCATAAGATATATGTCAAAGATGTATCAATAACTGGCCAAAGGACTCTGAATATTGTGATTTTTCTTTTTTTCAAGTGATGCAAGACACAAACTATCATATCAGTTATTTAGTTTTCCATTTTAATTGATGACCTTCCTATCCTTTTGCCCAATGCCAGTGGCTCAAATATTCAAATGAAGGGATTAGAATTATGGCTGGAGCCAGCTATTCTAGCTTTTTGGGAGAGGAAAGGATACAAGTCAAGATTGTTTTATGCTACGACGACAGTCTACAGGATAGATCTTTACGTGACATCACGTTGACACTAGAGTGCTTTTATGTGGAGCCGATGGGCTCCCCTTAAAACGGTTGATGCACATGCTGCATTGCTGAGACATGACCTGCCCCCATAACAGATGGGCATGCTAGAACTCTTTAACTGATCACTTTGCCCAGCCTGGAGATGAATATAAAACACAAATTGAAGATGTTAGAAATGTTACTTTCACCAGAAAAAAATATTTGATACTTTTCACAATGCTGAAAAATAATGCAAAGACATTGAACTGATCATTAAAGGCTTGTTGCAGGAGTGTTATCCGTGATGTCCGTTGTGTATCACATGTATAAATATAAAACGTTTGTGTGAACAAGCACATGTACGAGTTAAAGGAAAATTGAGCTCCGACACGCAAGGACAGAATAAAAGAAATGCAATAATCTATGAGAAATAACAGAAGACTTCAAGTGGACATTTCCTGCATCTATGTACTCTGCTACGAGAGGTAGAATAACTGGCTGTTTTCCGCCGTAGGAAATATTGATTCCGATTCAAAGACTGATGGCATTTAAACAAGAGTATAAAGAGAGCCTGGTAATAAATATGCATGACTATGCTGCAATGCAGCTTTCCAAAAAGTATTTTGTAGGGTTTGCACCATCAACAAAGGGCACATTGGCGAGTCAACAAAGTGTTCTACAACAATAATGGTCCGTAAGGGGCAAGTGGTCATGCGCAGCCACCTACTCCAGAAGTGGTCTCTCCTTTATGGTCCCCTTCCTAAGGGCAAATCTCACAGTATGCGCACATCTTATACAGCAGAATAGTCCATGATTAGATGGAGAGGTTCTCTCACCTACTCCACTACGGGCTTACCTATTGGTTGGCCATCATGAACATTTCATTCTCTTTGACCACACAAAACCTAGGAAGTTGTAACAGGGTCATTATGATCCAACGCTTCTCCATCTCATGCGCCTATTGTAATGTGGCTCTTGTGGTACCATGGGCCACTTGTGAGGCTCCTAAAAATATCATGGTGCCACTATTGCCCTAAACATTATAAATGGTCCAGTTTTCAAACTAGAACCATAAACTCGTCACTTAATTGTGATGTATTTGGTCTTTTATCCAATCACATGTCGGATAGCTAAAAGGATCACAATGTATGTTATGCATCTCAAAAATACAGGGGTATCCACAAATAGGACCAAAATACACAGGGATTGCCGTCTTCAAGGAAGTTCACTGCTATTAAAACAGCAGCATACAAATAAAACAATATTTACACATTAATAAAATAAAATTACTAATACAACCTTGGTTTCAGGAAGTGGAGAATGCACAATGCATACTTACAGGGAAAATGTAAAACCTCAGTGTCACGTGTGGTAGACTACAGCAATGCTTAAGTAAAACATGAAAATACTGGAAGTCCAACTTTCTATAACACCACATTATGCAATAAAACCTCACGTGACAAGTGATCATTTGCAGCAGGAAGGAACTTGCAAGATTCCCATAATTTCAGGTGGGATTTTTCCCTTTCCCTTTACACTAGTGAACACAAGCCTCACTTCACCCCGATTAAACAGTTATGCACTTCAAGCAGCAGAGCTTTAAAAAAAAAAAAAAAAAAAAAAGTAAATTGATCAGGTTTATCTTTTCAATTTAAACAAAGCTTATAGCTTCCATCTGGTTCACCCGCCTGCAGAACCTGCACTTTCACAGCACAATATTGCCACACTGAATCAATACCACTATAGACAACAAACTTAACTCCCCCTATTTATTAACCACAAGGAAACTGATCTATTCAGCAGAGCTCTGGAAGACCTGAAAGCTTCATAAGCATAGCTGAATGTCTGCATTTAGCGAATAATACCCAACCTAACTAACCGTGGGGTAAATAAGGAGTGAAAACGGTGCTGAATAGCCCTGGCACAGTCACACCACACCAATGAAGCAGAACACGTTCCACTAGCTGGAAGGGAAAGACAATCAGACATTCTGATTGCTTCTGTTAGCAAATCCCATAGTCTTTTAGTTCTGCAACCACATAGTTTTCCAAAAAGCTCCAACACAGGCCTACACTACAATCACACAAACCAAATACATGCATTTCATCATCCAACAGCAAATAAAAGTCATTTAAGGTGTGAGCGGCTAAACTGTATACCTAGTGTGGGAATCAGATGTCTGCTATAAGACCCCAACTGGACAGGGAAATAATAGTCAGAATCCAGGATCACAGCATCAATGTAAAAAGCAGCCACTGTGCATGTTAACATATAAATCCATTTGAAAGAATATTGCCACCTGAATGAATGCCACTTTAGAATAAATGTAAAGACTCGTTAATAGTGATCACACCCTGGTAGGTGACCAGCGTACCATCATCTGAATGTAAATGTTTAAAGCATGACATTTTAGGGAAAATTGCAATTCCGCAGAGGAGATAACATTAGGACAACACTGGAGGGGAGGGGGGACTCGCACACGCCTTTTGGAGAATGTCACCTTCCATTACGTGAGAAATGCAACTGCAGCAACATATCTGTCACCGAGAGGATTTGTGCTACATGTTTGCCTATAGCCAGCCACCTGCTTAAACCACTTAGAGCGAGATGCTTTATCAAACGTTAAACTTACAGCTGTTTTTAATGTCTACTATTTGGGCATTCCAGGCATTTATGCATTACTTGTGCTGATGCACATTACTTGCATGTCAACCTCAGCAAAAGAAGAAAAAAAAAATGGCCACATCATAAGACAAGGAGACGACCAATAAAGGCAGTGTGGCTGCACATGGAGAACTGTCCTGAAATGCTCCACCATCAGCCACATGACCAGCGATCAGAGAGTTAATGCTCCGTGCTCCAAAGTGCTCATTCCAGCCTGGCAGGATCCCCATTCCTTGCTCCCTCCCAACCAGCATGGAGAATGCAAGCTCACCTGGTGCACACCATTGGAATTACAGCTGCCATATCTAATAACCATGCTCATATATACATATCAGTAATGTATGAAACCAAAACATACCCAATGTAGAGCCCTTAACCCCACCTGAACATACAATATAAATGTCCTTAACATACACAATGCAGGATCCCTATAGGAACCACATGTATCCATCATAGAGCCCATAACACATAGATGCAAGTAGGATAGATATAGTCAATAAATGCACCAGATAAGTGGATTATTGGATGCATCTATCAGTCACTACATGGGATGTGGTCCAGATAGAACATGCACCCTAAACCCAATGTAGACCTCATAACACAGCAATGAGTGTACCCCAAATATACCCATTGTAGAGCCCTTACCCCCACTTGAACATACAATATAAAATGTCCTATATAGATATAGCCAATATATGCACCAGATAAATTGTCTATTGGATGCATCTACATGATGTGGTCCAGATACACTACAGCAATGTCTGCACCCCAAACCTAAAGTAGACCCCATAACACACCAATGAGTGCACCCCAAATATACCCAATGCAGGACTCCTAATACTGTACATAACCAGTGTGTGGACCCAAAGTACACCCAAAATAAACTTCCAAGTATAGGAACATATGGGCTGGTCTGAGACCCCTGACACAGGCATGTGCACTGCATGACACATGTATGTAGTATGTGCAGCACTTACCTGACGAGCAGGAGATGAGGAAAACAGCAAAGGCCAGCTTAGTGGCAGCTCCCATGGCTCCCGGGCCGGGGATAGATCCACACGGTAGAATAATAATAATAATAACGATGATAATCTCCAGCACGTGAGCCGGGTCACCAGCCGGAGGGGAGGGTGAGAAGCAGCAGCAGGCGGAAGAGAGGGGCCCCCATGTCCCGGGGGTGGCGGGGAGAGAAGGAAGAGCCGAGGGATGAAGCGCACACGATGAGGGGGGGGAGATCGGGTCTCACTACCTCCCCCAGCTCCCGGCCCGCTGTCCTCCCAGTCACTGGCCCCGGGGAGGTCGCTCAGTGTCCACACTGTGTGTCCGGCCTACAGGGCGCCTCCTGTCGCATAGTCCTCTCATCGCTGTCCATTCAGCCGCACGGAGCCCGGACCAAGATGGCGGCTCCGGACGATTGTTTTTGTTTTCTCGCCTCCTCCTCCTCCGCGACTACAGGGAGGGAGGGCGGGGCGGCTCGGCTCTGGACGTGACTGACGGGGTCCGGAGCCAATCACAGTGAGGTAGGCGTCCTGGTATGGGAGGAAAAGCTTCAGAAGGCGGGCTTATAGAGGGGGGCGGGCTTATAGAAGGGGCGTGTTGGTGACGCAGGAATATGGGCGTGGAATCGCCTGTAGGGAGGAGGGGCGAGAGCGTAGTGTAAGGGAGATAGAGAGTCAGAGCAGAGCAAGACTGCGATGTATTACTGGGGGCAGAGGGTCCCATATGTAATCATAGTATACAGCTCTATGTACTGCTGGGCTGGGGGCAGAGGGTCCTATATGTAATCATAGTATACAGCTCTATATACTGCTGGGCTGGGGGCAGAGGGTCCTATATGTAATCATAGTATACAGCTCTATGTACTGCTGGGGGCAGAGGGTCCTATATGTAATCATAGTATACAGCTCTATATACTGCTGGGGGCAGAGGGTCTTATATGTAATCATAGTATACAGCTCTATATACTGCTGGGCTGGGGGCAGAGGGTCCTATATGTAATCATAGTATACAGCTCTATATACTGCTGGGCTGGGGGCAGAGGGTCCTATATGTAATCATAGTATACAGCTCTATATACTGCTGGGGGCAGAGGGTCCTATATGTAATCATAGTATACAGCTCTATATACTGCTGGGCTGGGGGCAGAGGGTCCTATATGTAATCATAGTATACAGCTCTATATACTGCTGGGGGCAGAGGGTCCTATATGTAATCATAGTATACAGCTCTATATACTGCTGGGGGCAGAGGGTCCTATATGTAATCATAGTATACAGCTCTATATACTGCTGGGCTGGGGGCAGAGGGTCCTATATGTAATCATAGTATACAGCTCTATATACTGCTGGGGGCAGAGGGTCCTATATGTAATCATAGTATACAGCTGCTATGTACTGCTGGGGGCAGAGGGTCTTATATGTAATCATAGTATACAGCTGCTATATACTGCTGGGGGCAGAGGGTCTTATATGTAATCATAGTATACAGCTCTATGTACTGCTGGGGGCAGAGGGTCTTATATGTAATCATAGTATACAGCTGCTATGTACTGCTGGGGGCAGAGGGTCCTATATGTAATCATAGTATACAGCTGCTATATACTGCTGGGGGCAGAGGGTCCTATATGTAATCATAGTATACAGCTCTATGTACTGCTGGGGGCAGAGGGTCTTATATGTAATCATAGTATACAGCTCTATATACTGCTGGGGGCAGAGGGTCCTATATGTAATCATAGTATACAGCTCTATATACTGCTGGGCTGGGGGCAGAGGGTCCTATATGTAATCATAGTATACAGCTGCTATGTACTGCTGGGGGCAGAGGGTCCTATATGTAATCATAGTATACAGCTCTATATACTGCTGGGGGCAGAGGGTCCTATATGTAATCATAGTATACAGCTCTATGTACTGCTGGGGGCAGAGGGTCCTATATGTAATCATAGTATACAGCTCTATGTACTGCTGGGGGCAGAGGGTCCTATATGTAATCATAGTATACAGCTGCTATGTACTGCTGGGGGCAGAGGGTCTTATATGTAATCATAGTATACAGCTGCTATGTACTGCTGGGGGCAGAGGGTCCTATATGTAATCATAGTATACAGCTCTATGTACTGCTGGGGGCAGAGGGTCCTATATGTAATCATAGTATACAGCTCTATATACTGCTGGGGGCAGAGGGTCCTATATGTAATCATAGTATACAGCTCTATGTACTGCTGGGGGCAGAGGGTCCTATATGTAATCATAGTATACAGCTCTATGTACTGCTGGGGGCAGAGGGTCCTATATGTAATCATAGTATACAGCTGCTATGTACTGCTGGGGGCAGAGGGTCTTATATGTAATCATAGTATACAGCTGCTATGTACTGCTGGGGGCAGAGGGTCCTATATGTAATCATAGTATACAGCTCTATGTACTGCTGGGGGCAGAGGGTCCTATATGTAATCATAGTATACAGCTCTATGTACTGCTGGGGGCAGAGGGTCTTATATGTAATCATAGTATACAGCTGCTATGTACTGCTGGGGGCAGAGGGTCCTATATGTAATCATAGTATACAGCTCTATGTACTGCTGGGGGCAGAGGGTCCTATATGTAATCATAGTATACAGCTCTATGTACTGCTGGGGGCAGAGGGTCCTATATGTAATCATAGTATACAGCTCTATGTACTGCTGGGGGCAGAGGGTCCTATATGTAATCATAGTATACAGCTCTATGTACTGCTGGGGGCAGAGGGTCCTATATGTAATCATAGTATACAGCTGCTATGTACTGCTGGGGGCAGAGGGTCCTATATGTAATCATAGTATACAGCTGCTATGTACTGCTGGGGGCAGAGGGTCTTATATGTAATCATAGTATACAGCTGCTATGTACTGCTGGGGGCAGAGGGTCTTATATGTAATCATAGTATACAGCTGCTATGTACTGCTGGGGGCAGAGGGTCCTATATGTAATCATAGTATACAGCTGCTATGTACTGCTGGGGGCAGAGGGTCCTATATGTAATCCCAACCATAGTACAGGGTAAGGGAGCTAGAGGGTCTTATATGTATTCATAGTATACAGCTGCTATGTACTGCTGGGGGCAGAGGATCTTATATGTAATCCCAATCATAGTACATGGTAAGGGAGCCAGAGGGTCTTATATGTAATCCCAATCATAGTACAGGGTAAGGGAGCCAGAGGGTCTTATATGTAATCCCAATCATAGTACAGGGTAAGGGAGCTAGATTGTTTTATATGTAATCCCATAATTAGTACAGGGTAAGGGGGCTAGAGGGTTTTATATGTAATCCCAATATTAGTATACAGCTGTCATCAGTGGTGGAACTACCATTGGTGTGGCAGGTGCCAATCACCAGGAGCCCGCTGCTTGGTAGTTGGTCGTGGGCCCCGGTTCCCGCCTTCCTACACTGGGACCCACAGCTGTCTAGTTCCGCCTCTGGGGTCAGAGGGTTTTATGTTTTTGCTTTTATGCTTTGGAACGATAATCGTTCATCGTTGCGCACACTAATGCGATATTGGGCCGAACGGTCGTTTGTCTTTTGATTGCCCGATAATCGGCTGACAACACTGTAGTGTGTACCTAGCTTTATATGTAATGCCAATCATAATACAGGGTAAGGGAGATAGAAAGATAGAGGGTTTTATGTGTAATCCCTACCACAGTACAGAGTGACAGAGAGTCTTACATATAATCCTCACCCTAGTGAGAAATACACTACAGAGTGTGAAAGATATAGAGGCACAGTGACCATGCAACTCACTGCTGGGGAATGTGTCTATTACCGTATTTCCCCATGTATATGACGCTCCACTGTATAAGACGCAACCGTAAAAATCATGTGAAAAAATTGAGGATAACATTATCCTCATTTTTTTCACAGAGTAATTGGGCAGCTCATACAGAGAGGAGAGACGGAGTTCTAACGCTGTTGTCAATTCTGCCTTACCCTGTCAGATGCTTCCTCTGTCCAGTAAAGTCTTCTTTCTTCTGTCCATTCTGATCATGATGCTGGAAAGTCGCTTACCGTCCTCTTCCCGATGACCGGATGTCCAATCTGGACTTTGACAAGGTCCTAATTGGACAAAACGCCAAATGCAGAAACCGGAAGTGTGCGTTCCAACTGCGGTTCATGCACCACATCCGGTCATCGCGAAGAGGACAGTAAGCTACTTTCCAGGATCAGGACGGACAGAAAAAAAGACTTTACCGGACAGAGGAATCATCTGACAGGGTAAGCGCTACTACCCCTGTATAAGACGCACCCAGTTTTTAGACCCAAAATTTTGGGGAAAAAGGTGCGTCCTGTACATGGGGAAATACGGTATATTATTAAGTTAGTGATCAGACCTCTGAAAATTCTAATGTTATGATGTTCCCAGAGGTGCCATTTATAAACTGTTGATTATCTCTAGATATGTCCCCCACCCCCCCCCCCCCTTCCTTGCTTTTTATATCCCCTCTATTTTTGGTTTATGTTTTTATCCTGTACAGTGTCTTTACGATATGTTAACAATGTAAAAACACACATTTTTTTTATATTGACTGTAACCACCATACATTGTTATGTCTGTTATACTTTACCTTACTTTATAAAAACAATTAAAAAACTTTCTAAGTTAAAAAATATATATAAATCTGAATTGATAGCATGCTACTCCTTATGGATTAGAATGTTTTAAAATACCCTTTATTTTTTTTATTATTATTATTATCATCCTTTATTTAGAGGGCACCACAAATGGTATTTTTAGTTATATTTAATATATTGATATTTTAGCTTTTAATCAATGTTGGGTAATGGCTATTTTTTATATGATCCCCCAGAGCGTTCGATGTAGAGGAAGATATGAGTGAGTTCTCTGTACAGCGCTGCAGAATTAGTGGCGCTATATAAATAGCTGCTGCTGCTGATGATGATAGATAGCACTGCGTTACCTTGGACTACTGGGGCAGAGGGTCTTGTACATATAATCACCCCATAGCGAGGAAGACAGATATAATACAAAGCTGTCTTAGACTGCTGGAGCAAAGCGATCTTGTAATAACCCTTAAGGGTATATTTACTAAACTGCGGGTTTGAAAAAGTGGAGATGTTGCCTATAGCAACCAATCAGATTCTAGCTGTCATTTTGTAGAATGCACTAAGTAAATGAAAGCTAGAATCTGATTGGTTGCTGTTGGAAACATCTCCACTTTTCCAAACCCGCAGTTTAGTAAATCTAGCCTTAGTAAAGAGTAAGAGAAAATGAATGACACAGAGCAGCTATATACTGACCACAAAGCTCAGCATAAGACAGATTTAGCAGACCATCACAGAGATGCATTATACTGCTGGGTAATTATTGAGGTCTTATATATAATTCACTCTATAGTACAAAAATACGCAACACTAAGCTGTTACATACTGCTGGGAGATGAGAGTGCTATTTACTAACAATGCTGAAAGGTGCAGATCTACCCTAGCAACCAGAAACCAGACATTTAGACATTTGCTCTCATTGTCACAATTGCACTGGGCAGAAAAATAAGATCATTGCTTACTAGTTATAATGCATATACCAGGTTTGCACCACATCAAAGAAGTTTGGTCCTATAGAGGTAATTATGTAGACCCGGAAGTAAAAATCTAGCAATTGCTATAATCGGATTAAATGCATATTGTTTAATAAAAGTTAAATTTGATCACAAAAATCATTTAAGTTGGTGTTACAGCCTTCTGTCTCTTGAACAGTAACCAGTTCTTTCATGCCTGAATGGAATCTGCATATGAAAGACATTTTGATCTGGTTGTGCAGATTCAAATTGCTGTGTGTGGAGAGAGACAAAAGATCAGTTTTATGTAAATTATGCAAGTTCGATCACTCTGTGTGTCAATGTTTGTACCTGATGAAATTGAAAACCTGTTGCTTTGTGCACTGGAAAACGATTGCATATGTTAGCTCATACTTGCCAACTGGGAGAATCACGAAATTCGGGTTGGTCTCACAGACTCCCGGGGGAGCTGGCAAATCTCCCGCATCCTGCAATTGCGGGGCTAAAATGACGCACTTCGTGTCCCCCCGAAACAAAAATGGCATATTTGACGCCGGGGGCAGGGCCAAAATGACGCGATTCACCGTGTCCCGCCCTCCAGATACGGCCCTCTCCCGGATACAACTTGCCAAAGGTAGGCAAGTATGTGTTTGATATGCTTGAGCCATACAGAGAAAAGTACCATCAACGGCAATGATATCAAATATGTTCGTTTTGTATATATTATTTGACCCAACACGGGAAACCTCACCCGACCCGGACACGGAAAGGATTGACAGATCGATAGCTCTTTGTTACCAAGTATTTGTTACCAAGATGGCAAATTAAACATTTTATCACCAGTGTATTTGACAAAGCGTAGTAGCTGAAGACTTTTGGGTATTTTGGTGCCTGTGTAGCTCCAAATGAACTGCAATGCCCAATAATGAAGCTATCCAAATTGATCATTATAGTGTAGTTATGCAATTCTATTGGCAAAGCTCATAAAACATATTGAGGCTTTTATAAAGTGTACCTATTTCCTACACTCAGTGGCTGCAGCCATTTTGTGGGATGAAGGAACATTTGTGTGAATTGCATCATTGTTACCGGGGGAGGGGCTTGAAGATGCTATTTGCAGTGGCACGCTCCCCAGAACCTGTCACCTAGAGCTACAAAATGTTGTCCTGAATGCTATTGTCTGCATTTTCAAATATTGGTTCAGTGCTCAAAATGGCTGCCTCCTGAGGTGATTTTATGAAGTGAAAAATTTCAACTGAGAAAGCAGCTATAGATGGTGTTGTTTGCACCAGGAGCAGAAGTTTTCACAGGCAGAGGGGAGGAGTTAGAAGAGGGGAAGAGTTACAGAGAGGAGAGGATTCCTTTTTACAATTGCCTATAGCAACCAATCAGATTCTAGCTGTCATTTTCTAGAATGTAATAAATAAATGATAACTAGAATGTGATTGGTTGCTATAGGCAATATCTCCACTTTTTCAAACCCGCAGCTTGATCAATTTACCTCTGGAGCTTTTGATGTTTGCTGGAGCTTAAGGCGTTTTGCATCTTGTGTTTAATGCCTCCCCCATCAATCTGTGGGAGATGGCAAAGCTTAATAAATGGAGCAGCCAATCAGATTTTAGCTATTATTCTCAATCTATGGTAGAAATATCACATCTATAATCCAATTAGTTGCACATTTATGCACATTATCTCATGTTAATAAATAAGCAACAATGTGTTCTGTGAGCAGCGCTTATTAAAAATACAGACGCCATCAAAGCAAGTTGTCTGATAACCTGTTGACTTTCTGCCACAGTCTTATTAGTCTAAGTACCCCAGGCGACTACATGTGTGGCCGCTCTCTTCAAACTCTTCAGTCTGTCTGTGCCTAATTCTGATACATGCAGACACCTGTCTTCTCGTAGGCCTGCACAATATTCCTGAGCTCTGGCATGCATTCATATTATCATCAGCAAACAGCATCTTCCTCAAAATCACTGTTCAAATCAAAATATCAACATGGCTTTTATGATTTTTGCTAAACTATCTCTATACAGAAAGTTATGAAATTGGTATTCTTTTACATAAAAATAAGTGAAGCTTTGTTTTTGATCATTTACTTTTTTTGTAGCCTTACTATCATCATCATTCATCATCATCATTTATTTATATAGTGCCAACATATTCCGTAGCGCTTTACTTTACTATCTCAATTTACGACAGCTTAACAGTTCTCACCAATGATTCCCGTTGAGCACGCCGATACATGCGTACACACACGATTTACCTTCAGATCTGTGCGACAAACGGGATCCAAATTTAGAGACAGAGGGCCTCTTTAATGCAGCTCAAAAGGGCCGATGTGCATCACAAAATCCTCTTTGGTGATCCTGTGCACTAAAGTGTATGAGCGCGGGGGCAAATGACGTTCGTGAAGGAGCAGACTTTTGCACCAGCCAATGGGAGCAGTTTGGCTGAGTTAACTGCATTTCTTGCTAAGTACGGAATAGGTGCATTGGTGTGTCTACTTTTGAAGGACAGTGCAAACAACAAGGTTCCAGTTTGCAGAGAAAGATTATAGAAATTAATAAAGGGAAAAGGAGTGGGCATTTTTAGAGTTTCTTCCTTTGCGGCGGAGGGTAGGGTGAGGGGTGCAGAGACATTTTCATTTAGCAAAAGGATCTTATTTTTTTCCCCAGTCTCAAAGTTGGTGGAAATTAGGTCTCATCCTATATTTTTAGTGGGACACATTTTCGCCTTCAATTTGCACTTTTGCATAAAACAGTGAGGGGCAAGTGAAAGTCATTTTTTTTTAATTTCGAGGCGCCCTGCAAAGCCCGGCGCCCTAGGCAATTGCCTAACCTTGCCTAATGGGAGCGCCGGGCCTGACCTCAAGCCTTTAAATGGGCTACGCAGAGGAAGGAGGGAGTGCACGGTTCAGGGGCAAATGCAGGATTTGTAGAGGGGGGTTTCCACACCATGCCACCAGTGGGCGTGACCAGCATAAATGGGGGCGTGGCTATAATATTAGACAGTGCTTGGCTGCTCTCCAACTCTTCCTATCCCCATAATATACATGGGCAATGCTGCGTGCACTACTGTTAGGTGCACACAGCTCTCCCTTTTCAAGCAGAGCCGTGTAAAGCAGGGGCAGGGTCCAGCCACCTCAATTATACAGTGCTCCAGGCTTGGAGTGGGGTTTACAGGCACTAGGGAACCCCCCCTCCCCCTCGGTTTGCCTATACGGTTATGCCTCTCTGCACTGTGAAGGCTGAGTTTGCGTGATGTGGAAGTCGTCTGCCCTAGTTCTGATAAGATCGGGACCAGTTGGCTGGGGCGGGCCATAGAAAAAGGCTCAGAGGGCCAATGGCGGCCTGTGGGCTTGCTGTTGCCCACCTCTGGCATAAAAGCTTATTGTAGGAGCACTTTTTTCCCAATACAATGAAAATCTTCACACACACAAAAGTCCCACGTGTAATGATGTCCACTCATGATTAATTTAAGTTACTAATTAGGCTAAAGTGAAGTTAAGCCTACAGTGAGCTTGAAATATTGTTAAAAATTCAAGTGAAAATGCTCGTCAACTCATTTTCACCTCTATATTAGAACGTTAGCATTGTGTGGGAGACATTTATGAAAACTGATGCAAAGCGCAAGTGTAACGTTGTCCATGGTAACCAATCAGATGTTTGCTTTCACTTTATAAACAGCACTACATAAATGACAGATTCTGATTGGTTGCTATATGAGCAATAAAACTTTTTTCTATTGGACCAGTTTTATAAATGTCCCCAAATGTATGCTTTCATATCAAACATATATTTATATGTGGCCGTTTCATGTCACAAATAATTAAAACTGTTGTCATGATCTAAAGGAAGCAGTAGCTGCTCGTTGATATCATTTCTTCTAGTAAGTCCTTCAAATTACGCAAACAACTTGTTGACTTCTCGTCCTGCGGCCTCAGTTCTTAAATGAGGTGGTTATTGTTTGTTAAAAAACATTTCAAATTCCATTCATTTTTCCAATTGCGTCTGTCAGACAATTAAAGCTTTTCACACCACTGCAATGAGGGGCCGATTGGAACTTCCCTTGAATTCTTTGTGGGACGAAATGAGTGCTCAGAAGCCCCCTGTCATTCTGGTGTGAATGCAGAACAAGCAATATTTATCCTGCTGGAAAAAAAATGAGTGTTTCTTTGTTTCAGATCAGCTACAGTAGTCAGCATTGCCTTGGAGAAGGTCAGCGCTGTATATATCCCTCTCTACGACCAGCAGTGGTGCTGGAATTTCAATTAATCAGTGCTTACATTTAACAATCCCCGGCAGTTGTTATATTCTGTTTATCCGCCTCTCTCAGCCAAGAAATTGCTGTTTAATATCTGCTAGAAAGTTGTGCTGATAGGAAGTTGTTTTAGCGGATCTATTATATATATATTATATATAGATATATGAAATTCTCAGGAATATGTTTACAGTAATGAATGCAAGAAAATAGATTGTAAATGAATGTTAATGCTATAAATAGTAATATAGGAGTAAAAACAACTCAAAATCACATAATTTTACCTGTTTTTCACATTTGTAAATTAAATACAGATCCAGAACCAAAACCGTTCAGGAATTTTGGGCAAGACCTGAAACCAAACCACAAAGACATTTTAGAACCAAAACCACATCCAAATCCCAAACACTGAGGGTTAACGCACATGTCTAATTATAATGTTTGTTTAATTGTTATTTTTATTTCTAGAATGTGTTAAAAATTAGGTTGTAAAGACAATTTTGTTCCAAATTTAGGGATTTTTTTAAAAAATTAATTGCCAGCCATAAAACAGTGAAATTCATAGAAACTCAAATTTGTTAACAAGTTTTCCTCTGTTCTCATGCACACTAAGACAGGTGATCGAAACATTTTTGACATTTATCCAATGATTATCATCCATTCATTATAATTAAAGGTACATTAATGTATTTATTATTTATTTGTGAACCATTTTTTTATATAGTGTCTATGTGCTACATACATTTACAGAGAATAAATGTAACTGAATTCCGAAGAATTAACCACTCTGTTGTTGGGTGTGAAAGTTTTTACTTTAATTTTAATAATGGCCCAGTACCCACAGGTTCAGTATCACCAATTTTGGCTTTGTTATGTATAATATGTATTATGATGGCTGTGAATACAGATACAAATGTAATTACTCACTTCCTGACCAGTTTGCAGAGTTAGTGAAAACAATAGTGGGCTGAGAGGCTGCAGGAGAGACATAAATAAGAAGTAATTAACATAAGATTAGTGGAGTATAATAGCTGGTACTGGGGTCTTTGTCTTACCCTTCCCTACAGCACTCTTAGCACATTTCCCATGACTGGCTGGTAGATTTGTTAAATAGCAGTGGGGACAGATGCGTTTATACTCCATACAGTCTATAGAAGTCACTTGTCACCTAGTATGTGAGATGAGAAGGTGATTGGTGCCAAGTGAGGGAGGATACAATTCTGCAGGCATACCTTTAATTACCTAATAAACACTCCTCCCTGCACCTTAATTCATTTCATTCTATAGATCAATATCACTGTCACAGATAAGTAGATGAATATCATCATCATCATCAACATTTATTTATATAGCGCCAGCAAATTCCGTAGCGCTTTACAATTGGGATAACTTGTGATTTTGTAACTGGTGACGGGGTGGAACAGTGCATTGCTGGCTCCATAAAATAATTTTGGGTAGGGACCCAGCAGCACATGCACCGCTTGGAAGAGATCTCTGCTCTGCAATGCAAATGCGCCACTCGGAAGAGGTCTCTGCTCTGCAATGCACATTCGTCGCTCGGTAGAGGTCTCTGCTCTGCAATGCACATGCACTGCTTGGAAGAGGTCTCTGCTCTGCTCGTAATGCACATGCGTCGCTCGGTAGAGGTCTCTACTCTGCAATGCACATTTGCCCCTTAGAAAAGGTCTCTGCTCTGCTCTGTAATGCACATGCGTCGCTCGGAAGAGATCTCTGCTCTGCAATGCATATGCGCCGCTCGGAAGAGGTCTCTGCTCTGCAATGCACATGCGTCACTCGGTAGAGGTCTCTGCTCTGCATTGCAAATGCGCAACTCAGAAGAGGTCTCTGCTCTGCAATGCACATGCACCGCTCTGAAGAGGCCTCTGCTCTGCAATGCACATGTGCAGTTCAGAAGAGGTCTCTGCTCTGCAATGAACATGTGCAGCTCAGAAGAGGTCTCTGCTCTGCAATGCACATGCACCGCTTGGAAGAGGTCTCTGCTCTGCTCTGCAATGCACATGTGCAGCTCGAAGGGGTCTCCGCTCTGCAACCAAAGCCCTAAATCTTGTGAAAATTCCCGTTTTTGCAGGATTTAGAGCTTATCTCCCTTTGTTAAACCTCTTAAGCTGGGTACACACTACAGAAATTTCGACCAACTTTTTATGCAGAGCGATTTTACATGCGATCGATATTCCTATCGCTCGGTCCATGGACTGCATACACTCTAGCCTTGTTTAGGACGATAAAGGGAAGAGTGGACGTCCCTTTAGCGACTTTTTACAGCCATTTTGTCGTGAGCAATGACTGTAATTTCGTACTCACTGTTGTGGCTCGGTCGGAAGTTTATACACACTACACAACGGAAACGAGATTGGACCGAAAATATTAAACGGTACAACCAACCAAATGAGGTGACAATCGTCCATTTGGGCAGACTTTCGACCATCGTGTCACTGCACACACTGACCCGACTTTTGAACAAGCGGTCGTATGTCGGCTGTTTGAGCCGATTATTGGATGAAAACAGTGTAGTGTGTACCCAGCTTTAGTGAACTATAAACAAAGCAGATATTTAATTTATACTATTCAACTCAGTGGTACACAACTTTGATCTATAGTAATGTGAAATAGTGGCTTTACTTGTTTTTTTTAAACTGGCTGCACATAGATCTGAGGGTCAATCTGGATGGACATGGATGGATTGGGGTGTATGGATGTGGATAGATCCATGGCGAATGCACTGTGGCAGCAGTAGTACACCTGATTCTGCGCAAAAACGCCCAAATTTTTTTATTGGACAAGATAATTTAATGAACTTCAAGGGGGGAATTCAATTAGCGCCTCACAGACTCTACGGAGACACTTTGCGGTTGAAATTTTGACAGAAACCTCCGCTCATTTTTTTGAGGAAAAATGAGCGGAGAGTTCTATTGTAAATGCCGACAATTGCTGGCGCACCACATCGCCAGCGATTGAATTCACCCCAAGGAGTGTTCTTACTTGGCTTACTACCTTGAGAATTCTAGAACACATTTATGAACTAGGACGTGAGGATCATTCAGGTGCTAGACGCGATTGAATGGAACACCTACTATACCCCCTCCTGAGTGTTTGAAGAACGTGCTTTATGTATAAAATCTTATACTTCCATATGCTGGAGGAAGTTCCCTCCTCTATTTTGGTCTAAGATCTTGTAGCACCCAAAAGCCTCTATTTTCCGGGCCTCCACCCCAGTGGTAGCAGAGGCTCAGTACCCCTTCTTTTAACATATTATTCAATCTAAATTAAAATTACATTTAAAGTGCATTTGCCTGGAAACATAACAAACTGCTTTTTTTTTCATTCTCTAATCAGTCATGGCTGCATAAATATCACCATGCTAAATAATAGCATAATCTATCATATGGAAGAAAACCACTTGCCTCTGCACATGTAATAGCATTCTTAAAGCTCAAAACATTAATTATCGCATGCTGGCTATAGCAGAGTTCTTATTCTTACAGGGGAAAGGAGTGTAATGGTTGTTGTTGGCCTAATGGAATTACTGTGACAATAACAATGAATCACTATCTTGCTACAGATACTTTTAAAGACATTAATGGCCCCAAGGTCAAACATCTCCATCGAAAGATACATTTAATGATGAATATCTATTCTATATGTGCTCTTCATGATCTGCTAAACATGGGCCATTAAAGTATCCTCTTGAATCCCATTATGGTATTGTCAGGCATGCATTTAGTTTAAGTATTACCAATTAGGACTGTATCGTTATGGTTATACTGTGTATATATTCTCATTCTAGTTTATTACAATCCTGTTATTTACAAACAAGCATGCATTTAACTCCTTTGTTTCCAATGGAGTTAACGACAAGATTGTTTTATCCTTTTTTTACTTAGTGCCGTCTCTATTTTTAGGACATACACCAATTAGCCACAACGTTAAAACCACCTGCCTAATATTGTGTAGGTCTCCCTCGTGCCATGAAAACAGCTCTGACCCATGAAGACATAGGGCTAGATTTACTAAGCTGCGGGTTTGAAAAAGTGGGGATGTTGCCTATAGCAACCAATCAGATTCTAGCTGTCATTTTGTGGAAAGTACTAAATAAATGAAAGCTAGAATCTGATTGGTTGCTATAGGCAACATCCCCACTTTTTTAAACCCGCAGCTTAGTAAATCTAGCCCATGGACTCCACAAGACCTCTGAAGATGTCCTGTGGTATCTGGCACCAAGATGTTAGCAGCAGATCCTTTAAGTCCTGTAAGTTGCGAGATGGGGCCTCCATGGCTCGTACTTCAGCATATCCCACAGATGCTCGATCGGATTGAGATCTGGGGAATTTAGAGCCCAAGTCAACACCTTGAACTCTTTGTCATGTTCCTCAACCCATTCCTGAACAATTTTTGCAGGGTGGCAGGGCGTATTATCCTGATGAAACACTGCCTCCGCCGGTTTGCCTTCTTCCCATAGTGCATCCGGGTGCCATCTCTTCCCCAGGTAAACAACGCACATGCAACAGGCCGTTCACATGACGTTAAAGAAAACGTGATTCATCAGACCAGGCCACCTTCTTCTATTGCTCTGTGGTCCAGTTCTGGAGATCACGTGTCCATTGTAGGCGCTTTCAGTGGACAAGGGTCAGCATGGGCACTCTGATTGGTCTGCGGCTACACAGCATCATACGCAGCAAGCTTTGATGCACTGTGTGTTCTGACACCTTTCTATTATAGCCAGCATTCATTTTTCAGCAATTTGTGCTACAGTAACACTTCTGTGGGATTGGATCAGGTGGTTAAGTCTTCCCTCGCCACACGCATCAATGAGCCTTGCTGCCTAATATATCCCACCCCTTGACAGGTGCCATTGTAGCGAGATAATCAATGTTATTCACTTCAGTTGTCAGTGGTTTTAAAATAGTGGCTGATCGGTGTATATAAATACTGATGACAGCAGCATTTAACCACTGAGCCATGATCACATAACTGTGCTGACACTTTAGAACAAAGGTTCTAAAGTGACATACATGAAATAAAATCAACCACCGTTAAAATACAAATGATTGGTGTCTGGTATGCCCATATTTATTTTTGGGGATCCTATAGACACAAACACACGCTGGTGATGTAAGCTACACCCCATCTGCTAGAGCAGTAACGGGCAACCTAAGACACTTTGGAGTGGGGGTCTCAGACTTCAAAAGGGCCACACCCTTACTCTAAATAATAATTTCAAACAATACATTTAATCTAAGAAGGACCTTTCGGTTATAACATAGCGGGCATTTTAAACAAGTGTTACCAGTTATAACAAACAAATCTACAGTAAACTAGGAAGGAGCTCAGGGCCGCAGGTGAAGGCTCGAAGGGTTGCCTGTGGCCCTAGGGCCATCTGTTGCCCATCACCGGACCAGAGGGACCCTTCTAAACACCTCACACATGCATATATGGGTATAGACAGCTGAGTATCTCATAGGTTTATGGAGCAAGAGTATCGCTCAGCTGCCTTGGCAAGATTTTATTTGTATACAAGCAGCTTTTGTGAAAATAGACAGATATCTGACAATTAAGCAAAGAGACTGTAGTATAAAACATTGGGGATATTTATGAATAAACCATAGTTGCCTAGTCTCCTGGAATGTCCGCGAGAGCTCTCCCGGACTCCCGAGAAAGCAGGGCAACCTCCCGGATCATTCTCCGTTTTGTTGGCGAAGAGGGTGGGTGCGGGCTAAAAAGCGTCATCCTAATGGCGCAAATCTCGTGGCCATGCCCCATGATGGAGCCACCTCCCGTACAGCTTGATGCCAGTGTAGGCAAGAATGGAATGATGTAAAAGTAAAGGGTGATCTTGCCTATAGATTGTGCAGTTTTAATTGTCATTTTCCTAGGGTAATTTAGAAAACGAAAACTTTTGATTGGTTGCTAACTTTTTTCTTTGCACCAGGTAGCATAAATGTCTCTAGTGTCTGAGCTGTGGGGCCAAGTCAGTGGGTGAACTAACTGTCCGTGTTATATATGTCTTGTCGAGAACAGGGCCATCTTTTCCATTGGGCACGATGGGCAGGTGCCCGGGGGCCCCACAGGCAAGGGGGCCCCATAGGCAGGGCTCTTAATTAGAATAAATAATCCTGCAAAAGAAAAAACCTGCAAAAAAACCTTCAAGGGTCACTGAGCAAGTACATATATCTATCTCCATCTCTGTATATCTAGGTCTTTATCTGTATCTATATCTCTATACATCTATATATATATATATATATATATATATATATATATATATATATATATATATATGTATATGTATATGTAGGTGCCCCGATGCACTGCTTTGCCCGGGGGCCCATAATGTTGTTAAGATGGCCCTGGTCGAGAAGATTTTTTTCTGAAAATATTTAATTTCTCCTTTAAAAATCCCCCTTGCAATACCTTTCTCATCAACAATTCTGACACTGTTGACTGGTATTCAGCAAGGCCAGCCTTTATTTTTTTTCCTAATGAGACCACCATGCCATGTTGCTTTGTTGTGCGTTGTTTGTATTTGTTATCAGCCTTTCATGTAAAGAATTTGAACGAAAAAAAAAAAATTGTCTGCAAAACATTTCTTCTAGCATTCTAGAAAACACTATTTTGGTGGACCACTGCCAAGCTCCTTCCCACACAAGACACACTTCCCTATAGAAGTGGCTTCTACAGAATTGATGAGACGCTGTTCGTCAAAAATATATTTTGTCTACAAAATGACGTAAAACAAAATAAAGTATGGCAGATAACAAAATTAATTTTGTTCACTCTTATCAATAAAAAGTATATTCTCTAGTTTCATATTGGTTTTTGGTAATCTGTCACTTATCCAGCTAGCAAATCATCATCATCATCATCAGCTATTTATATAGGGCCACTAATTCCGCAGCGCTGTACAGAGAACTCGCTTGCATCAGTCCCTGCCCCCATAGGAGCTTACAGTCTAAATTCCCTAACATACACACATACACACACAGAGACTAGGGTCACTTTGATAGAAGCCAATTAATCTACTAGTAAGTTTTTGGACAATGTATATGAAGTATGTATTCACAGAGTTTTTTGTTTTTTATCAATGGTAAACATTCTCAGACAAATTAATTTCAACTCCATGATGTAAGAAATTAAAATGTACAAAAAATAGTAAAGGGATGTATTTGTTTATGATACCTGATGCGTTTACCAGTCATTTCAACTGTGACTGTCTATGTATACTTTTCTGTTTTGAAACTTTAATAAAAATATTTTCAATTTAAAAAGAATACCAAAGGGATAAATAGTTTTGATAGAAAACTATAAAGTTTTTTTTTTTAAAAAAAAAGTAATATATATATATATATAGTATATATATTATATATATACGCTAGATGGACAAAAGTATTCAGACGCTTGACTATTACACCAACAGGGACTGTAACAACATTGTATTCAAATACATATACTTTAATATGGAGTTGGTCCCCCTTTTGCAGCGATAACAGCTTCTACTCTTCTTGGAAGGCTTTCTACAAGATGTTGGAGTGTTTCTGTGGGAATTTGTGCCCATTCATTCTGTAGAGCATTTATGAGGTCAGACACTGGTGTTGGACTAGAAGGCCTGGCTCGCAATCTCCGTTCCAGTTCATCCTAAAGGTGTTCGATGGGGTTGAGGTCAGGGCTCTGTGCGGACCAGTCAAGTTCTTCCACACTGAACTAATCAAACCATGTCTTTGTAGTCCTTTCTTTGTGCACTGGGGCACAGTCATGTTGAAGTAAAAAAGGGCTCTCCCCAAACTGTTGCCACAAAGTTGGAAGCATAGCAAAATGTCTTGGTATGCTGAAGCATTAAGATTACCCTTCAATGGAGATAAGGGGCCTAGCCCAAACCCTAAAAAACAGCCCCATACTATTATCCCTCCTCCACCAAACTTCATAGTTGGCATAATGCAGTCAGGCAGATAATGTTCTCCCAGCATCCACAAAACACAGACTCGTCCATCTGACTGCCAGAGAAGCGTGATTCATCACTCCGCAGAACACGTTCCCACTGCTCCACAGCACAATGTCAGTGTGCTTTACACCACTCCAGCCAATGCTTAGCATTGGTCTTGGTGATGTGAGGCTTGCATGCAGATGCTTGGCCATGGGAACCCATTCCATTAATCTCCCGTCGCACAGTTTTTGTGCTCACATTAATGCCAGTGGAAGTTTAGAACTCTTCAGCTATGAAATCAGCAGAGCGTTGACTACTTTTATGCACCATGGACTAGATTTACTAATCTGCGGGTTTGGAAAAGTGGAGATGTTTCCTATCAGATTCTAGCTTTCATTTATTTAGTGCACTCAACAAAATGACAGCTAGAATCTGATTGGTTGCTATAGGCAACATCTCCACTTTTTCAAAACCGCAGTTTAGTAAATATACCCCCATGTGTCCTAGCAGTCGTTGACCCCACTCTGTCATTTTACGTGGTCTTCTGCTTCGTGGCTGAGTTGTTGTTGTTCCTAAATGCCTCCACTTTCTAATAATATATCTATACATACTGTCCTGCGGGAATATAAGTCTTCTCCAAAGTCTTGCAGACTGTAGTAGATCTTCCTCCAGGATTTTCCTATATCTTGCTATGTCCGTATTGCTCTCTATTTTGTCAAGTGTTCCAGCCCTTAGCATAGAAGCCTCCCCATAGCATTATGATCCTTTTGCACAGTAGAAATAATATTATTGGGACGATCTGCAGTTTTAGAATTGTGCTAAACATAGCCCCCAGTGTTCTGGCCAAAAATTTCAGTCTTGGTCTTATCAGGGACCTAGATGTATCAGGTTTGGAAAGAGAGCCAACAAAATGTCAATAAAATGTTTCACTTGGAAGAATGCAAAGGGCTGACTGTTGGGATATATTATATTATATATTATATTATTATATATTATATATTATATAGTTATATTTTACCCATAAGGTAGCCAGTGGGACATATTTTTCAGATTCCAAGATGTCCGAAAACATCCTGATGCCTCTCTTAAACCACAGTTGAAAGCGGGGTAGGTATTGACTCGGGGTGAAATCTGGTTTATTCCACAGGTGTATTTAATTTGAAATGAACTGAAACGCGTTAATTGTGCACTGATGGACACCGATCAATTAATTATGTGACCTCTGAAGACAACTGATTGCACTAGGGTTTATATAGATGTCATTTAACAAAAGGGATGAATAATAAGGTATAAAATGTTGTCTCATTTTTTCATTTGCAATTAATCAACAAACAGCTTTGACATTACAGGTTATTTTGTGTTTGTCATCATCATCACTATCATCTATTTATATAGCGCCACTAATTCCGCAGCGCTGTACAGAGAACTCACTCACATCAGTCCCTGCCCCATTGGAGCTTATAGTCTAAATTCCCTAACATACACACACAGACCCAGAGAGACTAAGGTCAATTTTTAATAGCAGCCAATTAACCTACCAGTATGTTTTTGGAGTGTGGGAGGGATCTGGAGCACCCGGAGGAAACCCACGCAGACACGGGGAGAACATACAGACTCCACACAGATAAGGTCATGGATTGGAATTGAACTCATGACCCCAGTGCTGTAAGGCAGAAGTGCTAACCACTGAGCCACCGGGCTGTCCCCACTGATCACAGTTACCATGTTGCATATCTATCTCTCTGATTTGCAGTCTGATACAACTTTAAAAGCAATTTAAAATAGGCATAGCAATAAAAAGGTAATAAAATACTAGCATTGCCTATAAACAGAGTACATAGCAAACAAAGAGCACATGAAAACCTCCGCCTCTGCTATCTGCATGCAGAAACAGGAAAGGAGTAACACAAAAACGTCAAGTTAGGAATTCAAGAACAATATGGTTCTACTTCAGCATCTCACTGGTTATCATCCTTCACAATAATGGGAGGATATCATAACTCCCGGCTCACATTCTTATCAAGCTGCACAGCCTCTGATACTTCTACGCTGTACATGATGTTGAAATTCTTGTCATTTTGACGGGAAAACTTTCTCTTGGCAAATTATTCTGCATGACATCAGATTCTTGGAAATTATTTAGTTCCGTTGTTTCCAAACCACACAAGTTAAAAAATAAAGTATGACACAAGAGTAGGAAACTGTTAATCTGAGCTCATTAACACTGCAGCACGTTGAAAATCTTTGAATGTAGTAGATCTGAAATGCTCTCAGCAAGGTGAAATCACATTATGTTTCATTTTATTATGTTAAAACTTTTTGGGGAAAATTTTTACTTATTTTATGTTTGTTTTCCTGGTTTGTTTCATCGACTCTAAATCTAAATCATGTTACATACATCTAAAGAACATTTGCAGAATACGCACATATCTCACACAAGACACTGCAAAAACCTTAATTCATGCACTCACCATCTCTGGCATAGACTATTGCAATTCCCTCCTTACTGGTCTTACCCAGTATTGTTTTATTAATGTTTGTTCCCAATTGTAAAGCGCTACAGAATTTTGACAAATTAGAATTTTTATGCAACGTGCACTTTTATTGTACTTACGCATGTGCGTATCCTGCAGTCTGCTCTGTGTGTCTACGTACGGCGAGTACTGCTCAGGCTTATTTATACCCAGATTCAAATCAAAACGTTCCTTGAGATCCGCTTGGATTTGAATATGGACGGAACAGCGCTCAAGGTGCATGCACTTTTCAAAAACACAACGCATGTGCAAGTTGCATTCGGACATGAATCAGAGCCTTATTCTCTTCCTCTCAAAGTTTAAGTTTGAGTTATAAAAGTATGTTCTCTATTCTATTTCTCAATAAAAACATCCATCTAAATATATAAGTATATTTTTTGTGCATAAATGCTGAATGTTTACACGTATGAAACCTGCAACACAACATGCCGTCTTATGAGATAGTTCGGAAATGGGATGTAGACCTCTGATGAAAAACGGTTCCTTGAGTTCGATTCCCAACCATGACCTTATCTGTGTGGAGTTTGTATGTTCTCCCCGTGTTTGCGTGGGTTTCCTCCGGGTGCTCCGGTTTCCTCCCACACTCCAACAACATACTGGTAGGTTAATTGGCTGTTATTATATTTCCCTTAGTCTCTCTCGGTCTGTGTGTGTGTATGTTAGTGGATTTAGATTATAAGCTCCAATGGGCCAGGGACTGATGTAAATGAATTCTCTGTACAGCGCTGCGGAATTAGTGGTGCTATATAAATAAATAGCTGATGATGATGGTTTAGTGTATAAATGCCCCCTGAAATAAATAACCCATTGTGTCTTCTTCACTAAGGTGCATGTCATTCTTTAATACATTAAACCTTTAATATTGAAACTACAAGTCACATTTGCTTTTTGGCTGAAGCGTGCTGAAAATCACAAAGTTTGTTCTGCATGAATGTTGGATTCAGAGCCTTCCATGCATCTGTTTACGTTTATTATGTCAGTGAGCCACTTCTGGGAGGGTTGATCTTGAGGTTACAGGGCTCAATAAATGACTTTACATCGCCACAATGAATTTAATCTCATCGGTTAGTCTTTAAACAGCGCACTCCACAGCCTTATATTTTTACCATGATGTGATCCTAAACTCATGTTTAAAATTAGCACTAAAGAAACTTTTATGTCACCTTAGTTAATAGCTAACCAATCAGCGGCCTGCTTGGTTTCCCAAAATAACTCAAATATTCAATTTTACTACCACCAGTGTATCATTTATAAGCTTAGCATGAGCTCATAGAAACATTTTCAGTATTACTTGAGGTTCCAATTACTTCCCGAATCTTTTTTTAAGTTCATACTATCCCTCCTGGGTGACCCCTGCCCAGGGTTTAGGATCATGTGACCAGCTGTTTACTTCTTTAAGCAAAGCATTAATTAGAAACATGTAAATATGACTCGCTGCTCAGTATATAATATGACTATATTATATATTTTTTTGCAGCTTGAGATTTTAATTTACTCTCAGAATAATTGCATCAATGGGTCATAAGCATGAGAAGATTGAAATCTGTGTTTTCAGAATTTTTTAAGAACCTTGATATCTTGGTCTTGTTATGTAGGCATTATGTAATGATAGTTACCAAATAGTCGAGGGATAGGATTATTCTCAAATGTGGCCCAACGTGTGGATGATCAAAGTAGACAAAATCCAACTGTTCAACATTAGGACCTAGCAGCAACCCATACTTCCCTACTTTTTGGTCCTCTCCATGGTCGGACTGGCCCGTCGGGGGACCGGGCTATCCCCCAGTAGGCCCCGACCCTGATCGCTCCCCTCTTTGTTGGTGGGGGAAGCATAAGCAGGCACAGCATGGTGATTAAGGGGCACAGTAATGTGTGTGTGATGGCACAGTGGGCTTGTGGCAATGTAATGTGTGTGTGGTAGGTGGTGGCTAAATAATGGTTGCTATTTTGTTTGTAGGGTGAAGGTGGGGCAATTTAATTTTATAGTGGGGACTATTAATTTAAGATGGGGGGGTTTGGGGGCTATTAATTGAATGAAGCGCTGAGTTTGAGGAGCATGAGGTCTATCTATTAAACGTGAATATGAATTATTTAATGGCAAGTAATGGTTGCGGGAAATAGGGGCTGTCTGGAGGGAGGGAAATAGGTTTATTAAATGGGAATACTATTTCTTTAATGTTGGGGCTGGAGGAAGGCTTAAGTATTAATTGTGGGTCCTATTGATTTAACGCCGGGACTGGTTGAAATTTTCGAAATGTACCCATTATTTTTTCCAAATAGGGCCCTCAACATTCCAGGATCCAGACAAGCCGCAACTAAAGAAACCAGCAGTACAGGTGGTAAAAGTGACAAGAACAGGTAGGACAGTCTGTCAAATGTTCTGAATCTAGTGCAGCCTTGGCTAACCTGTGGCACTCCAGGTTTTGTGAAACTACAAGCCCCAGCATACTCTTCTATTCCAGCAAAAATCTGCTATATATTGGCAAAGCATGCTGGGGCTTGTAGTTTCACAACACCTGGAGTGCCACAGGGTAGCTAAGCCTGGTCTAATGATACAATCCTGATTTTTAATGACTGTTCTGCCCAATCTAAGGGGCAAGTCAAAACTGTGTACTCTTTATATACACACTGCATTCTTTATATACTACACTATGGTGCTAGCTGTCCTCCGTGGGCTGACCACTCCCACTCCAGTGTCTGGTCTCGCCTCTATGATGGCTTGTCACACCGCCTCTGGTGGGCCCCTAGCGTTGCAGTCCCCCGGTGGGCCCTTCATGCCCCAGTCCAACACTGGTCCTCCCCTCCAGGAGATACTGGAGTGGGTCCAAGCGACGTGTGAGTGGGAAGTGGCAACATGATTTGCAACATCACAGCTCCACCCTGTTGCACATCGGTACTATTCCCGTCAGTGTGCAATGTGGATGGGGTCTTCTTACATGTTTCACATTGAATCGTGTCATCAAGGCCTCACCTCTCCACAGAGGAAGCCCTGGAGGGGGCCTACTGTGCTGGGAGTCAGGGAGGACTCACTGATATTCAGGAGAGTCCTGAACATTCCAAAAGAGTAAGCGATTATGGATCCCCAACACAGCTGTAGCCTGTCAGTGTGGTTCGAAGATGCCCTTACAGTTTAGATGACGTTTCCTTTATAGCCTTAATGAACAAAAATGATCCTATAAAAAAAAAACAGGCTCATTATCAGGCATCTTGCTCAAGTTAATGTGATTAATAGGTTTTTGATGCTCAAGAATGTCAGAGTTCTGAGAGAGAAGTTCTGGAACACAGAGAGAGGTCAGCGATACCATGATGATCTGGGAGTATTAAGGCTGACTGCACAGTACATGCGGACAAGCCGTTCCTTGGTTAGATGTGTGCTTTAGATCGTTATCATGTCGAAAGGTTTCTCATCAGCTTCAGCTTTCTGACAGAGGCCAAAATATCTTGATATTTGGTGCTATTCATTATGCCCTCTATCCTGACTAATGTCCCATCCCAAAGCATGTGACTGCCCACCATGCTAGGTATGGAGTTCTTTGGGTAATAAACTGTGTTGTCTTTGCGCCAAACATATCGTTTCGAATTAAGGCCAAAATGTTCAACCGTGGTCTCATCAAACCATCGTTAGGCTTGTGGTGATTGTATTTATTTGCTAATTTTAGACAGGTTAGGATGATATTATTATTATTATCCTTTACTTATTTGGCGCAACAAAGGGTCTGCAGCACCATACAGAGAGCATAGGAAAAAGCAGACTATAGCATCACTGGACAATACAATAAGCAGTGTGCATTTAAAATATCAACTCAACTAGAAACAGAGAGAGGCAATGGATGTTAGACAACAGAGATGTTATGCAAGATGGATTGTTTGGCTAGGGAGAGGGCAGAGCTGTAGGAGAAGAAGAAAAACTTAAAATAAGGAAAATCTGCCAGGGAACAAGATTTCCTCAAGTGGCGTTCAACATTTATTTAGGAAACAAGTTCAGAGTGTCAAAGTTGGGGACTGGAATGGCGGTGCAAACAGAGGTGGTGTGACAGGCAAGTCAAGGGCAGAATAGCAGGTATGGTTGTAAAGGGAGGTTACCAGGTTGGGACAGGTCAAGGCGCTTAAGGGTGAGAGGAGAGTTTCGAGAGAGGAGAAAAAGACCGCACTGTCAAGGGTATCAAGATTGTGCCGAGTGAGAGAGTGTTTAGGCGAGGGGAGAGGTGTCGGAGATCAGGAGAGGATGAGAAGGGGAGATGATAGTCAGAAAGAAGGAATAGAGAGATGGACAAGTCAGAAAGAGTGCAAACGAGGGAGAAGAAAAGGTCAAGGGAATGTCCAAGACAATGGTTATCAAAGGGGGTCCATTGTGATAGGCCAAAAGATGAGGAAAGAGCAAGAAGTTTGATGGAAACCGGGTCAGAGAGGTTATCGATGGGGATGTTAAAGCTATTGTGAAATTAATAGGATGTTCCTTTTCTGTGAAAAATTGCTTCCATCTTGGCATCCAATCCCATCGCCCAGACACATGCAGAATAAGGGAGATTGTTGTCTCATGCAGCGAGTTCCTGCTGTTAATTGCTTCACCTCCTTTATTGTTGCCTTAGGCCTCTTGGTAGCCTCCCTGAGGAGATTTCTCCTTGTCCTGTCATCAACTTTGGATGGATGTCCTGATCTAGTCCCCAACCACTTATTGATGATCGTCTTCACAGTCTTCCATGTAATACCTTTGACATTCATGTTTACCCCTCTTCTTATTGGTACATTTCAACAATGATATCCCGTATTTTTTTTTAAACCTACTTTCAGACCATGGCTATCCCAGTAGGATGCTGAAAAACTGTTGAAATAAGAGTAATAAAATTATGACTACACTATAAAGTATATTATATAGCTCACATTTCCAAGGTCCTTTCCTGGATATGAACTGGATTACTCTGAAGCTATTTTGAGAAAGGAGGCTCAATACAAATTTCCAGATCTTGACCTCATAACTGGCTCTTCTGGGATCACAGGTGCAAAAACATCTGGAAGCAGCTTTAGTGTATTGAAGGCATATGACACACATTTCTGGTTGTTTTATCCACTGTTTATTTACTGGGATTAGACCTAAGCGCTGCAAGCCTGGAATTTTGTTGTACAACTTGAACATTATCTTAAACGTAATTGGTTAACTCTGAACACATCTATAGCCCCATTACGAAAGGGTGTGTACACTAATGCAACCAGAATATTATTTGTGTTTTATTTCACTTGTTTCTCCTAAAATTGGCTATTTGCTTTTCACTTGAATTTTGTTGCTGTCGTACCCTCTAATGGCGATAGTTGTAGTTGTATTTGTAATTTGAATTTCGCAGCTTAAAGAATTTTAAATGAATGATAAAATTATCCCTCTTTAAGCTTAAAGCAGCATTTTTTTTTCAAATTTAAATCACTGTTGTTTAAGTTTAATAATTGGATGAAAGTGGTAATCAACAATTTCTGTACACTAATATCAGCTGCGATGCAATTAGTGAGCAATCAAACAATAATCTTAGCAAATAACATATAAATAAGTTTAATCTATTTCTTTTAGTAAATGCAAAATATAATCTTGTGAAGAAGCTAATTAATGTTTCCAACATATTATTACATCGAGTTTGGACTCATTCTGTTCACATGAGAACCTTTCCGGTACTATTTATGAAGCGTTCGCAAATTGTGAACGCCAGTTATAGCTAATATTACTTTTCATACACCAAATAGCAACTCCAGAGAGGTCATAAAAGGACCAGTTTATACTGGTCTAGAGGTGGGAGCCTGAGGAAGGACACCTGGCCACACATGGAAAGATGATCCCCACCTTAAGGAACAATGATCAAAGGAATCGACCAATGGGGTGTCGAGTTCTTGGGAGGTCACGACCCATCTACCTATGAATGAGGAATGTGTATAAATTGTTCACCTCTGGCTTTAGAAACCAGAGCATACAAATAGAAGCTTGTTGGGCGTATGCATGCAATACTTTGCCCTGTAATTTATTTTGCAAACAAAACTCTTGTGCTTTGGAACCACAGCGATCGCATCAGAGAATCTTTATTTCATATGATACATGTGGATGTATCACTGTGTTAGGCTATAAGAACAATGTTGGTATTGACCATTTTCCTTTGCTCTTTTTCTTCAGACTGTTATTAATGATTTATGATTATGTTCTGCCATGGCAACCACAGTCACAAGGCAAATCATGTAGTGAGCAGAGAGGCTTTGGAATGCCCCTCTGAGCTTTGTCAGGTGGGGTCACCAGTTCAATTTATTTATTTATTATTTATCTTGAAAATAAAATTCTTGTGCTTCAGAACCAATAGCAATGGCATTGAAGAATCTTTATTTCCTACAATACATACATACGTATCACTGTGGTAGGCTATAAGAAAAATGTTGGTAGTCACCATTTTCCTTTGCTCTTTTTCTTCTGACTGCTATTGATAATCTATGGGGTCACCAGTTCAGTTGCCGACCAGGGCCTTGTCTGTACGGTGTTTGTAAGCTCTCATCTTGTTTGTGTTTCATCTGGGTGCTCTGGTTTCCTCCCAGACTCCAAAAAAAAGCCATACTGATTGGTTAATTGGCTGCTTACAAAACAAAAACCATAGTATGGGCAGCACGGTGGCTCAGTGGTTAGCACTTCTGCCTCACAGCACTGGGGTTATGAGTTCAATTCCCAACCATGGCCTTATCTGTGAGGAGTTTGTATGTTCTACCTGTGTTTCTGCCGGGTGCTCTGGTTTCCTCCCACACTCCAAAAAAAACCCATACTGATAGGTTAATTGGCTGCTTACAAAAACTAACCATAGTCTAGTATTCTCTGTACAATGCTGCAGAATTGGTGGTGCTATATAAATTGATGAGGATATGTCCTTGTTGGAGCGCACAGATCCGCAGGTGGTATTTAGCTTTTGAGACTCGGAAAACCTGCACTGTTAGAGGTACTTGAGTACTGGATTTGGGAAATGCTGCTCTACAACCTGGCACTGACCCTGCACAGATATCAGAGGGGAGAATGTATGAATGTAATTCTGTATATAAATATACAGCTATATATGAATGCAGACTTGTACATTAAGGCAATTCTGTAAGGTAATGTCATTTGATGCATGTACATGTATATTCCCATATGTTTCTGCAGTTTAAAGAGTATTGTGCTTCTAAACAATTCACATAGTGATGAAACCCATAAAGACATGGACATAACACGAGAAAGAGACATCTAAGATAATGACATAATCCTCTCCCGCCCGCCCATTCTTGAAGTAATACTGGTCTGAAGATATATTGTTATTTTATTGCAAATTATTTTGCATGCACGATTGCTGATATTTAGATGAATTTACATGTATTAATCAGGGACAGTTGTGAAATCTGCATATGATTCTTCTCTTATTTGGGCAATCAATTCGCACATCCTCATGCTCAGGCACTGTTCCTATCATAAACCTGTGACATAAACAGTAACGTTTGTTAGCTCTGCACATTGTTTGAATGCAAATGACGTAAATGACTACAACTTGAGAGGCTGAACAAGAGAAGGTGGGCAGCATGGTGGCTCAGTGGTTAGCACTTCTGCCTCACAGCACTGGGGTCATGAGTTTGATTCCCGCCCATGGCCTTATCTGTGAGGAGTTTGTATGTTCTACCTGTGTTGCAAGTAGGTTAATTGGCTGCTATCAAAATTGACCCTAGTCTCTCTCTCTCTGTCTGTCTGTTAGGGAATTTAGACTGTAAGCTCCAATGGGGCAGGGAATGATGTGAGTGAGTTCTCTGTACAGTGCTGCGGAATCAGTGGCGCTATGTAACTAGCTGATGATGATGATGAAGGCAATAGACTATATACATGGATTGTATACATTTAGCTTGGCCCGCTGTTTGTTGTGCTATGACTTCTGTCTGCCATGAATAATAAACCAACTTTATTATCTATTCATTGTATTTTATATGTTAAATATTCTGGGCATACAACCAAGACTACACAACCTAAACCTGTTTTGAACTTATATGATGCGATACAAATCATGTTACAACATGTTTAGATTAAGAGATCTTCATTTCTCTTTCTTTAAACTTCTGACACACAATATTCTGAACCTGCCAAATGAGGAGCACTTCAGGACGGAGGTACGAATGCTCATTACTGAAAGTGCAAAAGCTCAGTACAGATCCTGTTTCTGGTGTCATAAGCATACTTTGCTGTAAATACATGGGTGTATTTCAGGGGTGCAAAAATTTGTGCCGTCTGATGGAACTAATTGCGAGGGCGATCTTTGCTGCATACAGATTAGGGGCATGAGTGCTATGAATTGTGGATGTATAATTCACCCTAACCTTGAATACCTCATTTTTTAGACGAGCTTCAACCGATGTAATGAAAACTTTCAGACACACAAACGTTACTACATGTACTAAAGACGGTCCCAAGGTCCCGTCACTCTCTTCATTATATCATGGTTGACTACTTTCCCGGAATGTCTGGGAGACTCCCGAGTTTCTAGGAGTGCGAGAGAAACATCCTGCCCACTTCCCT
The DNA here is from genome assembly GCF_038048845.1 of Mixophyes fleayi. Taxonomy (NCBI): domain Eukaryota; kingdom Metazoa; phylum Chordata; class Amphibia; order Anura; family Limnodynastidae; genus Mixophyes; species Mixophyes fleayi. The sequence continues at coordinate 137,970,311 of NC_134408.1, forward strand.
GATGATTTAATGAAGCAAATGACAGTGAATTGGGTCATCCTGGCCACCGTCCCTCACTGTATTAGGCCAACAATTGAGGCACTGATCCTCGGGGGCAGGGCTTAATGATGAGATTTATGTATTCACTCCCCCTCCCGCCCCCTGCACTTGGCCCCTGGATCTCACTTATTGGAAAATGGGAATTATATTACAATATAAATAAGACCAAATTACTTTGCACATACATGTCATAACCTCACCTTAACCATGGACCATGCATACAAGTTAGCAGATCGAGAAAGATTACAATGTTGAAAGAATAGAGATAATTGTACCACATTCAGCCCCTGAGCTCCTGCGCTGCTCCTCAGGTACTATAATTGTAACATCCCAACGACTTAAACTCTATCACTAAATCAAAAGCTTTCAACACGCAGATATCAGCAGTATATATCTGAACATTTTTAGCTGACCAATGGAATTTGGATATGATTCCAATCACCACACACGCACAATTGTTTGTATTGCATCGTGAGGACTCTTGTCTGGAACATGACACACAATGACACCCTTTTCCTAATGCTGTCAACAGGACAATCATAGGGGTATGTGTAAGAGCTATTTGTCACCAAAATTAACAGTTGAGATTTTCAGTTTGCCTTTGATTAAAGTATTGACATGGACTGCATGGTGGGGAAGGTTTCATGTATCTCGACCGTCTGAGGACATCCATAGACCCGCATACACCAACAGGCAGGTTACAGTTATGGTCAACCACTGGGTATTGTTTCAACTAATTTTATTTTTCTTTACAGCTATTATACAGTCCTTTATGTAGAATTTCACAGCTAACCAGTTTCAATCTTTCGGTGCTGATAGTTTGGTCATGATGCATGCAACGACATCATGTTTATGGGCACCCAGTACGTCTGGATAAAAATGATCATGTGTTCTCCACAGCTTGGATCTCGCCTCCGTCCCAGGTTTTCTCTCACAACCTGGAAGGAAGCAGAGTGGTCCGTTACGAATCTGCAAAAAACAAAGAAGGCAACCTGCTTTTGCATAACAAAACTGTGTCTACACCAACCTGGGAAAGCCTTGGCTGGGCATTGCCCCATTTTGCCAGGTCCATGCACTGTCTCCCTTCAGACGGGGGAGCGTCGACTGAATGCACTTGTCTCACTGTTACAGGAGAGTGCTCATCATCTGACCCGTCACTCTAGCTGGACCGGTTCTAAAAAGAAACAAATATGTAGGTATAATTCAAACATACATAAGAAATATAAGATTTCCAACTTACCGTCTAGATCAATGTCCATCTCTTCGTGCCTTTGAATTCAACCAGTCTACCACTCTGGAGAGCCATTAAAAGTTTGCTGATCTCCCTTCTGGGAGGTGGTAACACTGCTGGTGCACCATAATGTGGAGCCCAGTTAAGTCTGCCAATTGTTCCAGTTCTGTGTTGTTTAGGTTGAGGAATTTTGAAAGAGTGGTCATATGCTTTTGAAGATTCTTGGAAGACAGTGTTGTGGGATTTTTAGTCCCACATTCTTCACGCTTCTCTGCAAGAAGTTCCCATGCACTTTGCATTGCTGGTGTCAGCAGGATTGGAACTTTGTTACCTCCGTGTGAAGTGCCAGCAGAGCTTCTTTTCAAACCCGGAAGGTGCTAGGTTAACATCGTGGAGATCCAAAGTATCTCTTGTAGAGAAGGTAGTTAACAGCTTCTTGGAAGCTTCCCCTTCCCTTCTCCGATTGAACGAGATCACCTATGCCAGGATGACCTTTGTAAGAAATGCCCAGTTGTTAAGCGTAGGCTCGGTGGATATATTGCTTGGTATGCTTGTTGTTTTGTCATCAGTGCATCTTTTTCACATCTTCAGTGAAAGGTGAGCGCTGAAGCAGGTTCCAATGCAACTCCTTAAGAGTTTCCAAGACAGCCGATGAGATGAACACATTTAATTGTACTATAGATCTTCCTGAAGTTGGTGCATTTTCAGCCACAGCAGTGCAGCTCTCCACCATTGCTCAGCACTCCACAAAGCTTGATATCTTTGGCAAACCAGGCCTGACCTTCAGTGCCAATGAGCGTGTCTTAAATATACCTGTTTCCTCGTCATAGCCAGCTGCCACCGTCACTGCATCCACTACATGCAGAAAGTTTGATGGGATGGTAAAGTCTTCAATCCTCTCCAGGTGTAGCTCTTCTGGCCTGTAACAGTAGCTTGTCCATGTGTCTAAGCTTCTTACCCGACCCGGTTATAGAGGTGCTGCCCTGATTACATTCAACAAAGAAATTTAGCCACATGAAATTGCTGCTCATATAGGAGCCAGAGAAAGTGCTTGTGTGGTGCAAAGACTTCTTTATGTGTCAAATAAAAGTTCTGGTGTAGAAGTATACGGAGGTGGGAGGTTTGGGCACCAGTATCTTACATGGCTTGTCTATGCATGTTATTGTGAGTTATAGTGGATATAACAGTTATAGTTGCATATAGTAAGCGGGAGCTTATGTGTGTTCATTTTATTTTATGTCCTGTTTAAATGTTAGAAACTATTATAGGCTAGAAGTCTAACTGACTAATCTATCTATCTATCAAACTATCTATCTCATATCTATCTATCTCATATCTATCTATATATCTATCTATCTATCTATCTCATATCTATCTATCTATCTATCAAACTATCTATCTCATATCTATCTATCTATCTATCTATCAAACTATCTATCTCATATCTATCTATCTATCTATCTATCTATCTATCTATCTATCTATCTATCTATCAAACTATCTATCTCATATCTATCTATCTCATATCTATCTATATATCTATCTATCTATCTATCTCATATCTATCTATCTATCTATCCATCCATCTATCTGTCTCATATCTATCTATCTATCTATCTATCTATCTATCTGTCTCATATCTATCTATCTATCTATCTATCTATTTGTCTCATATCTATCTATCTATCTATCAAACTATCTATCTATATATCTATCTATCTCATATCTATCTATCTATCTATCTATCTCATATCTATCTATCTATCTATCTATCTATCTATCTATCTATCTATCTATCTCATATCTATCTATCTATCTATCTATCTATCTATCTATCTATCTATCTGTCTCATATCTATCTATCTATCTATCTATTTGTCTCATATCTATCTATCTATCTATCTATCTATCTATCAAACTATCTATCTCATATCTATCTATCTATCTATCCATCTATCTGTCTCATATCTATCTATCTATCTATCTATCTATTTGTCTCATATCTATCTATTTGTCTCATATCTATCTATCTATCTATCTATCTATCTATCTATCTATCTATCTATTTGTCTCATATCTATCTATCTATCTATCTATCTATCTATCTATCTATCTATCTATTTGTCTCATATCTATCTATCTATCTATCTATCTATCTATCTATCTATCTATCTATCTCATATCTATCTATCATCATCAACAACATTTATTTATATAGCGCCAGCAAATTCTGTAGCTCTTTATAATTGGGAACAAACACAATAATAAAACAATACTGGGTTATACAGACAGACAGATAGGTAAGAGGGCCCTGCTCACAAGCTCTTACAATCTATAGGACAATGGGAGTCTGATACATGAGGTCAAGTTCCACTTATTGCATATTGGTCCAGCCGGAATGCAAAGTGTAAGAGTGCCTAGTGGGCCATATGATCCAGTCACACAGCAATGTTGATGAGAGGCTCAGAGGGTTCTATCTATCTATCTATCTATCTATCTATCTATCTATCTATCTATCTATCTATCTATCTAACTAACTCATATCTATCTATCTATCTAACTCATATCTATCTATCTATCTATCTATCTATCTATCTATCTATCTATCTATCTATCTAACTCATATCTATCTATCTATCTATCTATCTATCTATCTATCTATCTATCTATCTATCTATCTATCTATCTGACTTTCTGCCCACTCACCTGTCTGCAGGTCTGTCTGTCTCTATATAGATAATCTTGCAAGTAAAGAATATTTTAAGGGAATTATTACACCACTGGAGTTTCTACAAAGAGAAAAATCAGGTTCCAAACAAGCATCTCAATACATAACATAATGAAGTACTGTATCTATCTGTAGGACAAGCTGAGTTGATTAGTGGGATACATTTCTTAAAGAGATAAACAGAGGATTAGAGAGAACAGGTAAATAATCACGGTTCAGTAATACCGAGGGGCCGTACAATACTGAGTGCAAATATCCAGTGTGTCACAGTGTGACAATTTCTTTCTCCCATTAGTCCCAGGATTAACTTAAAAATCAACCAGCGTAAGCCTTAAAGTGAAGGATGATAACTAAAAACAATAGGCAATCCCTGGACTTGATGCTTTTGACTGTCCAACATCTGTTAGCTGCCATTAACAATTTACAAAGTATAAGCGACGTACCACGGTGTCAGGTAACTGTTTATTTTTCTCGCTTTAACCTTCATCTTTACAGCTTTCCACAGAATCAAGAGATTTGGCAAAAGTAGGTATACAGGATTTATGTTCCTTTAACCTCAAACATACAGGCGGACTAATCTGTCCGACGTAGGTGAGACCACACGGACATGCAATTATTATTACAGGTAAAAAAAAACGTTAATGGGAATATTCTAACCAAATAGTTTGACATGAAACATAATAAATAACCTTTTATAATCCTATTATAATCCTCAAAAATCCTAACTTTCTAGATTTTAGGAGGAGTCTTTATCAATATTTGATTTGTGATTGCTCTACTTTTCCTATATGAAAAGACAAAGGGGGAGTCCTTTCATCATCATCATCAACATTTATTTATATAGCGCCAGCAGATTCCGTAGCGCTTTACAATTTCTTTGAAAAGCATTCCCAAATTTAGGATTTTTCTGCAAAATGCCGCAGTATTTGTTAATAATAAAACACCAGTATCTTTAGCACAGTATGTACATACAACTGCTGCTCTGCTATTTATTACCAGTCTGTAGAATGATCTCATTATTTGTTTATAGAACTCTTAGAGGGGGGTATTTAATTGCCGGCAATGAGGCGCGTGGACATAGCATCTCCCATGTTTAGACATGAAGGCAGGCCTCTCCTCTTCCAAACAGGACAGCTTTCAACATAGTGATATTACATTATTCTTATTAATTATTATTATTAATTTATATAGTATACTAATAGGGTGTAGCTCTTGCAACAGGGGGCAATAGGCTGTCTAAAATACACTTAAATACAGTTTACAGTATTCAATGATTGCCCAGTAACATGCCTTCCTACTCTATCAGCAAAAAGCAAGCAAATTATCACAGCACATTCTATTAAAATTACATCAAAAAGCATGCTGAAATCATCATCATCATCACCATTTATTTATATAGCGCCACTAATTCCGCAGCGCTGTACTGAGAACTCATTCACATCAGTCCCTGCCCCATTGAAGCTTACAATCTAAATTCCCTAACACAAAGACAGATTAGGGTCAATTTGTTAGCAGCCAATTAACCTACCTGTATGTTTTTGGAGTGTGGGAGGAAACCAGAGCACCCGGAGGAAACCCAAGCAAACACAGGGAGAACATACAAACTCCTCACAGATAAGGCCATGGTTGGGAATTGAACTCATGACCCCAGTGCTGTAAGTCAGAAGTGCTAACCACTGAGCCCCTGTACTATTATACATTGCACCATCAATAAATGTATACAATAAACTATATTTTCCCATCATCATGTGGAAGATGGAAGATCCAGCCACAGTCAGGGTGTTTACAGTTTAAGCCTATATAAATGCAATATTCAACTCAAGTGTAAACTTGACTATTCTATGAATAGAATTCAGAACATCCTTTACTCACTTCTCCTTTGACCCTATCCGCAGCATGAAAATGTCATCCACGTACCTATACCAAGGTTTAGTGAATAAATGAAATTCCCCGTAGCTCACAATATACAAGTCCTCATTTTCTGCCATAAAGATATTTTGCAAATCTTGAGCTACAAGAGAACCTGGTGACTGTATGTAACATTTAACACCAAACCAGAAGTTGATATTTTAGTTAAACTAGGTTCCAGGAGAGTTATTAGAAAACTGACCATAAGATTAAACAGAGATACATCCTGTATAACACCAAATTTTACACTATGTGTTAGATGGATGTATATCTGCTACAGATATCAAGGTAACATTAAAAGGTCACATCTTTTTCATCTGCTGAATCAAGTTTATAAAGAAAGTTTGTGGTGTCTTTCAAACAGTTATATAAATGTTTTACATAAAAAAAAATTCCACATAGATAACTTATGTTTGTAATAGGAAGTTGATATCACAGATTATGGGTCTTCTTTCGGGTTACGAGAAATGTTTATGTATTTTCAGAAGTAATTAGAGTATAGGAAGTCTAGGGGGTTACTGTATCAAGCTGCGAGTTTCCAGTGAGTTTGAAAAGTGGAGAACCAATCAGATTCTAGGGCCTGATTCATTAAGGATCTTAACTTAAGAAACTTCTTATTTAAGTCTCCTGGACAAAACCATGTTACAATGCAAGGGGTGCAAATTAGTATTCTGTTTTGCACATAACTTAAATCCTGACTGTTTTTTCATGTAGCACACAAATATCAACTGTAAATTTCAGTGTACAAATAAGCTATCAATTATTTGTGTGCTACATGAAAAAACAGTCAGTATTTAACTTATGTGCAAAAAAAGAATACTAATTTGCACCCCTTGCATTGTAACATGGTTTTGTCCAGGAGACTGAAATAAGAAGTTTCTTAAGTTAAGATCCTTAATGAATCAAGCCCTATAATCTTATTGGTTGCTATAGACAACAGTTCCACTTTTCAAACCCACCGAAAACCTGCAGCTTGATACATTTACCTCCTAGGTCTTCCCTTAGTAAATGCTTTAATGTTTTGGCATCCATGATACTGGTTTCATAAGCATCAATTTAAATTCATTATAAAAGCAGAGGTAAGATCACTTCCTAAGCATAGGTACATAGTCCTGTCACCAAATATATTAATGGAACCTTATATAGCACCACTAATTCTGCAGCGCTGTATAGAATATTCATTCACATCAGTCCCTGCCCCATTGAAGCTTACAGTCTAAATTTCCTAACATACATACACACACACACACTAGGGTCAATTTGATAGCAGCCAATTAACCTACTAGTATGTTTTTGGAGTGTGGGAGGAAACTCACAGAAACACAGGGAGAACATACAATACAAACTCCACACAGAAAAGGCATGGTTGGGAATTGAACTCATGACCCCAGTACTGTGAGGCAGAAGTGCTAACCACTGAGCCACCCTGCTGTCAATTTTTGTCAGTAGCCAATACCAATATATTTTTTGGACTGTGGGAGAAAACCAAAGAAAACATGGGAGAACATAGAAACACTACACAGATACGGCCGCGGTCAGAATCATGACCCCAGTGCAATGCTAACCACTGTGCCGCCGTGATGGCCACATATCTTAGTGTCATAAGTAAATTATCCCTCTGCAAGTTGCTGTGCAGAAGGAGTTTTTTTTCAATTCTCAATATTTAGGTTTAATGCAACATGCACCCTACCATAATCCTCAACAGCAGTAGATTTCTTAAAATCAGAGTCCATATACTGTACATCCCCTATGTATTAATTAAAAGTCTTTATTTAACTGGTATCTCTAATCCTTCATTTATTTATCTAAGGAATGTATTTAGCTGTTAAACTCAGCTGGTCCTATCACTGTTTAATTCTGCTACTCGTTGAGAAGTTTGTTGTGACCTTCACTTTCTTCCCTTTGTAGAAACTGACTGCGACATTTTGAGATTTTCCAGCTGTCTGATCAAAGAATAAGTTAAGGCCTTGATGAGATCCACTAGATGCTGAAGATGTTGTTGTAGTGGTGTCTGACTTAAGGTTTGTCATCTTATAAGTGTTCAGAACATTTGTGGGTGCACCTTACACTGACACCGGAGTCTGATAGGCTGATCTGTCGCTTTGTAAATTGTACATTTTTAATAGAAAATTGATCAACTTTAACCAGTTAAGCAGGGACCTATCAGGTAGTTTTGTTATTCTTTAGACTATGTTTACCCCTTCTGGAAGTAACAACAATTGCCTTAGAAGAACGCTGGAATATCTTTGAGAGATAGTGGGACTGGTTCATTAAGACATTCATACTGAGCGCAATGTGCGATTGTTTCAGAATGCTCGGAATTCAGATTTGCGCATGCCCGAATTCAACAAGGAACAGATATGAAGATACCTGCGCTGATGAATTCGGGTGTAGGTCTGATCTGCTCTAATACACAGGATATGTCCAATACATATGTGTAATATGAATTCTCAAAGGAATGCACAGGAAAAAAATATGTAATTAATATAGCATGTTAATAATATAGTCATTAATGACAAAACATTAAAAAATAAAAATTAAGGGGTCTATGCATCAATTAGATGTGGTACAGCTAAATATTCATCACTGCACATAGCAGTGATGCATATTTATGTACCGCTGCAATGCACTATGCCGGGGTTACTCTTGGAGCCCCGGCAAAGTGACCCCTATGTTGCAAACTTTTTTCCTAGCTGTCGGTGATAGCGGAAGGAAGTTGCACAGCACTAACACTGTATCGGATTCTGCAAAGCCAGAGAGGCTTCATCAAAATCCCATAGGAAAAGACAGGTAACGCCATCCTGAGATGGCGATATCTGTCTGCGCAATGCAAAGCTTGATGCATTGGAGAACATCGCAGTTCCCATATTAAACTATGGGGACTGCGATGCTGCAGGGTGTTAGCGTAAATGGAGGAGATTTCTGTGAAATCTCCTCCTTTAGGCATGTAATGCATAGCAAACATACATAAAAGGTGCGGAAAGAGTAGTTTCCGTATCTTTTATGTGTCAAATATGCTTGTTGCATAGACCCTTTAATGTTTTCTTTTACATTTTGTTTGCTCCAGTTTGCCACGCCCTTACTGTACATTGACTATGATCTAACGCCTCTTCGACGCTCCGTTCCCTCCATGAAATTGTAGTCTGTAGTAAGTGTCCTTTGCGTTGGAAGATGAATTGAACGTGGCTGTGTTCTGTGGCGTATTGTCCGTCCCTGGGCATTCATAGAGCGATCTTGTGCACAAAATCACAAAACATCATCCCTTGATGAACCAGGCCTTTGCTTGCTGCTGTTTTTGTAACTCCTAAGTGGACTCCATTGTGTGCCTGGGGAGATCAGCTGTCCTGAATCTCCTTATAATGCACTTTCTTTACTTACCTGGTCACGGTGAATGAGACTAGTGTCTATTCTCGGATACATGTTCTCGTTAACATTTCTTTTTGAGATACATTTGGTGATATCAACCCTTTGAACAGTGACAAATCTTTACTTTAAGTGGCTGATAATGTATTTCTGCACACTGATTTAGACAAAACTCTACATAAGAATTGCACCCTGGATACTTTCCATGTATTATTTGAGCCTTGTATACACATTATTAAGTTTATATTGCATTACTAGCTGAAGTATCCGGCGTCAGCCAGGTTTAAATATTCAAGTTATTAAGTTATCAATCAGTTGTTAACTGTCAACATTTTTAAAATAATTAGCAGTTAAGATGTCATCCAAATCCATCTAGTGGAAGGTTCAGAAGAGGCTCCGTGTGTCAAAGTTCTGGCCAGTATACACCAACTGGAGGTCCGGTCAGGACCCTAACCCCCACTAAAACCTGGGGATCCAACTGGAACACCTTGCATTGGTTTCATCCCAATTGGTGCAGGGGTGTCCGAATGCATAACTGGACAAACAAACAGACCAATGATTTTTATTTATAAAATTACTAGTTAGTTGACCATGTGTGGTAATAGCATCAGAATATGCGGCATTCAAGATAATATGACACTAGAGGGTAAATGTATCAAGCTGTGAGTTTTCCGGCGGGTTTGAAAAGTGGAGATGTTGCCCATAGCAACCAATCAGATCCTAGCTGTCATTTTGTAGAATGTACTAAATAAATGAAAGCTAGAATCTGATTGGTTTTCCAAACCCGACAGAAAACTCTCAGCTTGATACATTTAGCCCTAGGTGTAAGATATGACACCAATTTAGACATTAAAATCTACTGTGCGCTGCCGCAAACAAATGCCTGGATAATGGAGCACTGTACCCCCAAAATGTTGCCTTGTGTGACGTCTTAATAAATAAATTATAACATTTAGACTGAGGGCTAGATTTACTAAGCTGCGGGTTTGAAAAAGTGGGGTGTTGCCTATAGCAACCAATCAGATTCCAGCTATCATTTTGTAGAAGGTACTAAATAAATGAAAGCTAGAATCTGATTGGTTGCTATGGGCAACATCCCCACTTTTTCAAACCCACAGCTTAGTAAATCTAGCCCTGAGTCTTCACGATTTATGGATGTTCTGCTGCATCTTTCTTCTTCTGATTTTGTGCACACACAAACACACACTGTGCACACATGTGTACGGTATATGTGTGTAGTTGTGGTTGAGCTGTGACATGGATTTTCGTCCATTTGGAGATGACCCCTTATGTGTATGTCAATACGCCCACACATTTCGTCACCTTTCTTCAACCATAGAGACGTGTCAGCAAAATGAGAAAGATTATCATGTTGAGCGATTAGAGATATTTATGAAGCATTAAGCAGTCTTTCCTGAGTTCCCGGGCTGCTCCTCAGGTGCTGACATTATAAACATCCCAATGCCTTCAACTCCCTGTCTGTCTAATAATCCCATTAGGAAAATATCAGACATTAAAAGCTCTTAAGCAGTATTATAGGTGTTCAGCCATAACATATGATGATACAGTCATTAGTTCTCATTTAAATAAGCCAGACTTGCTAATGATCTTTTTTATCTGCAAAACCATGTAAAATCCATTGTGAAATGTTATGGGCATTCTAGCTTTCCTTTAGTAATACATTCATATTCCACTGAGTTTCCTATGGAATAAACATTAAGGGTCATTGAAAAAAAAAATCTGCGGAACCCCAAGAATTCTGAGGATTCTATAAGTCTGTTTATATGTCTGCCAAGGGCATTTCAATGTTGGCACTCCCTTCACCTCTTTGAAACACCCCTACGAAATGAAACTGCACCTATATTTGGGGTTGCCGGACACTCACAGGAAGAGAACAGCAAAAAATGTCACATGGGTCGGATTAGCCTCAATTATGAGATAAATTAATAATGAGAGTTAGGGGACATCGTGTATGTTTCACTTTTGTGTCTTTGAAGCTTTTTACCACATTGGACAAAGTGCTCCTAATCATGCAACCCTTGTAATATAGGGATGAGACATAGAGGACCGCAGATGTGGCAGAGAATTTAAGATATTTTGTGAAGGGGAAATGGCTGTATGCCCTCCCTCAAATCAGGAAACACCCCGCTAAGGGGTATATTTATCAAACCTTCTAAAAAAGGAAAAGTGGAGGTGTTGTCCATAGCAACCAATCAGATTCTCGCTATCATTTTATAGAATGTGCTAAATAAATGAAAGCTAGAATCTGATTGGTTGCTATAGGCAACATCTCCAGCTTTTCAAATGCGCAGTTTAGTAAATATACCCCACAATATTTGTCATTCACATCAGTCCCTGCCCCATTGGAGGTTACAGTCTAATTCACACACATAGACTAGGGTCTTTTTTTTCAGCATCCAATTTGCCTATCATGTATGTCTTTGGAGTGTAGGAGAAAACCCACATAAACACATGGAGAACATACAAACTACACATTGATAAGGTCTTGGTTAGGAATTAAACTCATGACCCCAGCACTCTGAGGCAACAATGCTAACCACAGTGCCACTGTGTAAGACAGCTTACAATAGAACAATATTGAAACGCAGCTAGACATCCAGGGTCGAACAGCGAAATCACAAGAAATATTGACACTGTGTGGCTGGTGCACACAGATGTTAAATACAGCTGACAGGGAAAACATGGCGTTCAGAACCTTGCTGAAGGCTGCCTTCTACCATGGCCTTAGGCACAAAAGCACTGCTGTCCTTGGGAGGTAGGTAGTCTGTGGGTTTTTTCTGCTGAAATAAAACACATTTGGAAAATATAAAGCTGCACAGTATATTATATTTAATGGATAAGTGAACTGTGTTATTGCTACATATATGTCAGCTGAAAATAAACACGCCGTACAGCATTTGTACAGCTGAAGCACTCCAGTCTGACAACGAAACAGCATTCCCTTTGGACTGTATGGGGCTGAAGCAGTGTGGGATGTACCCCAGTTTGTGTAGTGTATCTTGGCTGAAATCGCTCTGAAAGGGGGCCCACTAATATGCGCCTTTGGAGACTTGTAGATCCTGGCACTTACGCCTGCCAGTGGCTGGAGAAGTGGGACAGGGGAAGGAAAAGGGTGGAGTAGGTGTCCTCCCGGAGGTGATGGAGGCGGGGCTCAATGACGCAATTTCGCGGCATTACGCCCCATCCTCTGCTTTGAAATGTCGTGAACTTCGGCTTTTCCTAACACTGGGCGGGGCTATGCTCACGCCCCCTCCCACTCCTAGTCACATGACTTCTCCTCCAGGATCTCCCGCAGGAAAAGTTTAAAAAGTAGGCAAGTCTGGGTAAGGCAAGAAAAACCCCATCACTGTGCTTTCACCTTTTCGGAATTTAGTTGTTTTTTGCCTATGTCACTAGTTCCTTGCAAAGAGATTTATTGCTGTTTATTTATGTAGCCCCTTTTACATTGTGCCTAGGGCGCCGAGGACCCTAGCACTGGCCCGAACAGCCGTCAGACTGAGCGACCCGGGTGCCCGCTGCCCCCCTGCCCCCTGGTCCAGCCCACCCCTGGTAGCCAGCAAGGCTGATTTCTAGCAGTAAAGACACTAATTATAGGCCCAAATTTTACTCCTCCTGTACTCAATGTCTTGCCATTTGCAGAGGGAGAAAAATTGTTTATGCCCTGTTTGTGTAAAAGAACCTATGTGTTTAAATTGTTCATTATAGCGCCTTAACATTAAAGCATTTCTATAAATAAGGTGTCTCTTTAATATATATTGTAAACGGCTATTCACTGACAGCTAATCCCAGTCTATGGAAAATGCTGACACAAGTAAAGACGGAGACACAGAACCTTGTTTAAAGACTTAAATTCTTTAATCCCCTCCTTGTGAGGCTCCTTTTCTGGGGAAAAAAGGTCCATCTGCCTAACACCATATGTGTCTAACAAGGCACAGTGTAAACAGACATTTGCTCGGGAGGTTTGGAAACTGTTGGTTTGGGTGATCAGCTCACAAATCCTTTTACTTCTAAACCTCAATAGCAATTGAGCTAGATTTATTTTGTGCATTTGCAGTATTTACGACATGACTCCAAGAATGCATTAAACTGATTAACCACATCGCACTTGTTTAAAATAATAAATAAAAAAGTAAATTAAATAAACTGCAGTATCCACGGTTTAGCAGAAAACCATTTGCAAGATAAGAATTCATATTTTGATATTGAATTGTACAGTGGTTGGATGGGAATACTCCTTCCTCCTTCATGCTGGCGGTGATAAATTACACTTCTTATTGAATCAACTTTACCCAAATAAGTAATTTAATTGCATGACAAAGAAACGGAAGCACACTAACATAAACAAGGCAAGTACTGTCAAAAGCAGAAGATGGATCACCTCCTAGAGGTAAATCAATTGCTGTGTCTGACAGAGATTGGCCCAGATAAAAAGCTGGAAAGGATCATGGAACATTGTCTCTCAGAGAATGACACTGATTGGTTCATAGACCACAGCTGACCAATCACGTGCCATTGTCTTTGCCCCAGAATATCCGGCTCCATTCAAGTTTTTCCTGGGCTGATTGCTGTTAAATATAACAACTTGCCTGAACCTCTTTATATGGGCGTCTCGATTACCTCTGGCTTACACTGGGGCCTGTTTGTGTAGTTAAAATATGATATCGCACGCACAACCCAATAGTGATCAACTTCGATCGCAGAGCACATGGCAGGATCACTTTTAATCACACTAATATGCTCACAATCGTACAGTTAATGAACCCATACACACTCACACCTTACACACTACTTGTGCCATTATCTGCTCATGCCTTTCACAACATCATAAACTTAATTACCTTGCACATACGCCAGCTATAACCAATACTTGCCTACTTTTTAAATCTGAGATCCCGGAGTACAGGTCATGTGACAGAGGGTAGGAGGGGACGTGATGAAGTCGTTGCGTCATTATAGCCCCGCCCTCGCTAAAATACAGAAATTCAAGGTATTGAATATCGAGGGATAGGGCTTAATGTGACGATTAATCCCTCCCCCCCCTGCTATTCAATGCCATGAATTTCGGCATTTTATAGGATCCAGGAGGTCTGCCTACTTTTCCGGGAGTCCCCGAAATTCAGGAGCCTCTCGGAAATTCCGGGAGAGTAGGCAAGTATGCTATAACCACTATAACATTAAACAAACGAAGGAAGCATAAATGAGAATAACATGACCTGCATGTTGGGATAAAAGCAGAAAAAAAAGTTTAACTCATTGGAGAAGGCATTTGGCGTTTTCACTTGTGAGAGATGTATATTTGATTTTCACCATGAAAATGTTGATTATGATGGATGCTCAATGGGGCAGACACTTGTCCCGGGGGCACACTAATACCGCTTTCATACTGCCGCGGCGGCAATATCCCAGGTATATGAGGCTCTTACCCGGGTCTCCATGGCAACATCACAAGAGGAGCTCTGATTGGCTCCTCTTGTGATGTTTTTTTTTTTTTTTCAAACTTTAACATTATGTCTGGGGAGACCCGGGTTGAAAAACCCCGGCCTCACCATTTATAGTGTGGGCGAATTAGACCTGGGGGTAAATGTATGAACCTCCGGATACTTCAACTCCGGCGAGTTCAGCGTCTTCAGCGCTTAAATTTAAAGCGGCGCTGCCTTGTAATGGGAAGTCTCCCTTTACAAGGCAGCGCCGCTTTAAATTTAAGCGCTGAAGACGCTGAACTCGTTGAAGAATCCGGAGGTTCATACATTTACCCCCTGGAGTCATTCATACTGCAGCCTTGACCCGACAAAAACCTGTGTCAAGGCTGCAGTAGGAAAGAGGTATTAGAAGGAGGGGGGGGGGGGATTTCCTGTGGTACAGAAACGCTCCCTGCGCTAGAATCACTTGATCAGTACACCCACCCTTTCAGTGATGTAACCCTCCCCTTTATAACATCTCAAAATCCCTCATTCACTGCTATATTCAGTGGTCTAAGGTACGGGCACGCCTTTGTGGTCACAGTGGAAGCTGCGTCAGTCAGCTGGAGACGGCGGGGCAGCTCTGAATTGATGCAGCACAAGTGTGGTAAGTGGAAAGCACCTAATTCCATTCACACATGCAGCACTACAGTGGTATCCTGTATTACTCTCAGCTGTGCCGCCCCCTTCACCCCCCCTCCTTGCACCACTATCATATTCCATAAGCAGATATGAGTTCATCGGTATGACTGAAAAGAGCTATGGATAGATGGCCTGACTAAGGGTTCAGGCCTAGGCTAATACACTGGGTTGGGTGCGCTTTGCCTATTACCAGTAATCCGACATGGAGAAGGCCTACAAAGAAAATCCGAAATTATGAAAAAGTGAATAGTGGTAATCGTAAAAACGATTACCACCGAATACACTCATAGCGCCCCCACCTTGCCTTTCACACCAGGCCCATAAGCTGTCTGCAATAAAAAAAAAAATGAAAAATTAAAATTCGGCTTTCTTCGTCGTTCGCCAATGTTTACATGTTCGTGTTTTCAAAACTCACTTCCTCTTGGCTTTTTTAAAGGGACACAGCTATCTTCGTCACTCACTTCGTTTAAGTTAAAACCACAATCGTATAGTGGAATGAAGGTGTGAGCGATACTGAGGTTAAAAGTGAGAAGAGACCAAAATCCAATGAATTCTGAACTATACAAACTGTTGTTTGCTGACAGTTTTTAGCAGGAGAGTTGTGTAAATTTATATAAAGTTATCACCATCCAACTCTTACATAACATATGCATGAAAATGAATCCTGACAATGCTATAGAATATAATTAATTTTAGCCAAAGTGCCTGGCTAATTAGCCATAACTATCACATACGTACTTAAATGCAAAAAATTGTACAGAACGAGTCTTACTTGGCCATATTTAAGTGGTTTTACACAATGTTTACTGCCTATTTTTATATCATTTAAAATTAAAAGTAAAATGTGCTTAAAAATCCTGTTGATTCTGCAAAATGATGTTAATAAGGCTAATTCGATCCCGTGTCGTAATAAAACATAACACGTCCCCTGACAATGACTGTGTTCAGACAATTCTCCTGCAATGTTTCGCTGTTGAATACTGAGTGTTCTGTTCCCGCTCTATCCCAGCCCACTCTCCATCTACATATATTTCCCTGCTACATAAATAAAGAGCCCAGCGAATCTTGCTGTTTCTGGGACCTAACAACACGTCTTCAGACGTGTTTAGATGTCTGCTAAGGTTGCATGCCAACATAATCCCTGCACAGATGTCCCCATAGAGCTGCATTAGCTGTGTAATATGGAAAATTGTGTTTGCAGTTTGTATATTGAATCCTGTCAATGTATTAAAAACGGGGTCGTATTTCCAATAAAATGTGCTTAAAACATATGCTTTTACTTGACAACTGATGGGGAACAGAATGGAAAGCGAGGCAGGTGGCTAAAACATGTGCATTTGGTTAGAATGAACACAAGGGCACAGAGAAAGGGTGGGGGTCTCAGCTGGGTGTGTTCTGTTAACATAAGACCCTCGCTGGAAACTTTATGGAACATTTTGGTTGACCACCTTTCCCTGAAAGTGGTGCATTTAAATTGACTTTCTAGCTTGGCCTGTAACCCTGCCATGTTTCTGGAATGTACTTTGGTCAGATCAGATTATTAATAGTGTAACGCCTGCTTGCCTGTGTGGGTAGTGTGTTTTCTATGACTCATACCTGGTCTTGCCCTTAGGCTGACCACCTGGATTCTTCTCGGAATCCTGGACACACAGGATGAAACAAGCAATACAGGTGAGGCGGATGATACTGGCCACTGGTGAATAACTTATAAATATTGAAAGTCTCAATGGACATTCTGATGACCTCACATTCCATAGGGTATTTAAACATAAATCACTTGAGCACGTTCAACTGTCGTTGCATTATCAGTGCTGCATCATCCCACCCTGTCTCAAGATTATCGACAAAGTTCACTTGTATCAGGAGCTGACACTCGCTAGCTGTATATTAGATTCTCCCACTTTGGCTTCTCTTCTCCTGCTCTGTGACTAGTGGAATAGCTGATTAAGACCTCGGTGTGCAGACCCCCCTCTTACTAAAATCTCTTCACTATACTGAGTGCTCCTGAGCCAGAGCTCTCTATGATTCATTTCACATAAATTATATTATTCTGGTGAAGAGACTAGGCAAGGGTATATATATATATATATATATATATATATATATATATATATATATATATATATATATAGTGGCAAAGAGGCATATTTGCCACAGTTCCCCAATAAGGGAACTGGTAGAAACACAACTAGTCTGCAGCAGCAGACAGGGTTAAAGGTTCCCTGGGATCCTCTTTTAGCACACACACACACAGGTGTTCCACATGGGTGTGATTGGTTATGCTTTGCTGTGATGTGTTTGTAGTGCTTGAGGTGGAGCATAAAGACACTGTCTGTATGTGTGGGTGGGACCACCGATGCCAGTAAGTGGCCGGCTTGCAGACAGGGAAGTAATGTTTAGCCAGGTGTAGGTGATGGGGATTTTGTGTACCTTTTTTCTGGATGACTGCTGTACCATCACTAGAATTGTTTACCATCCTGACAACTGCTAATAAATAGTTAAGTGGTTCAGTGTACCTGTGTCGGATTCCTGTGAATGCTGTACCTTCTCACAATATATATATATATATATAGATATATATATATATATATATATATATATATATATATATATATATATATGTGTGTGTTTGTGTGGTGTATGGTCAGAGTTCACTTCAGAAAATTTTGTCCTGACTCTTTTCTATTCAGGAGCTTTTACATAGTTTTTTTAGCCAAATATCTAAAAATATTTCAAGTATGGAAATGTTGGTGTGCGACATTATACATCTAACGGACTTAATGTCACA
The DNA here is from genome assembly GCF_038048845.1 of Mixophyes fleayi. Taxonomy (NCBI): domain Eukaryota; kingdom Metazoa; phylum Chordata; class Amphibia; order Anura; family Limnodynastidae; genus Mixophyes; species Mixophyes fleayi. The sequence continues at coordinate 137,988,490 of NC_134408.1, forward strand.
GAATGTAGCTGGTAACATATTCTGGTCATTAACGAGACTCATTTAGAAGAAAGCGTTGTTTTGTCATTCACATCTGTTAGCAACAAATTAGTCCTGTAATGGATTACATGATGCTCAGTAATTTAATATCTGTCAGCTACAACCCTGGCGTCTTATTTGTAGAAGAATATAAGTCCCTTTGAAACCTCAAATCTATTTTTGTGCGGGATGGATCTAAAGCAAATTAAGTTACTGATTTCCCCGGCCCCATAAACCAGCCCCAGTCGCTGACAGCCCCGTTGTGCTCAATCACTCTCGCAGCTGATGGTCTGTCCAAATAGTTCTTGTACGCATGCAAAACTTGTTTACACTCGATGGCCTGCAGGAAATTTGACTTGTGTATCTTCACTTCAAGGAATCCTGTGTCTTGTTTTGATTAACGCGTTTCTTGGGATCTTCCTAATTAATTATTCATGATTTAGAGCTGAACATTACTATGCCTAATTTATATAGGAGTAAAAATGCGTTTGCAGACTTGGTTTTCCATGTCTGCAGTTTGAGTTGTTCACATCTTAAGATATAAATCTCGTGTAGAAAAGCGTCTGGAGCAGAAGGTGCGACAATCATCATCAAGTCAAAACTCGTACCCAGGTTTATGTAGGTGCAATATTTACATCTTGTAGCTAAAGTATTCAACTCAAAATAAGATGCATCCTTACGGGACGCCCCTACCATATATGGGAACGTCCCTGATCCACATACCGATTGTGATCAGTGGCGGATCCAGGGGGGGGGGGGGCGAACGGGGCATTCAACAGAAAGCCTACCTTTAAAATAGGTCCCAGCCGCCGATCAAAACAGAAAGGGGTGTGGCCAATCGCAGGCAGGGCTAAACGCGGGCCATCCAATCAGAGTAAAGGAGGGACGTAGTTATGCAAAATCACCCCCCACTAAAAATAAAGTCTAGGTCCGCCCCTGATTGTGATGGGCCACAGTCCATCTGTTTCCAACTTGCGTAAAGTTGGGAGTTATATCCCCATTCATGATGGTAATTGGGTACACACATACCAGAGGCAGTTGTCGCTGGTCTGCACAGCATTTCAAAGGAGTTTTTAGGGGAACCCCTAGGCAAGCCCTGGGAGGGGGGGAGGGGGAGAACCTTTAATATATCCCATTTCACTATGTTGCAGTGAGCTCCAGCATATTCACTTCTGCATTCTTGCCGGTTGCACTGGGAGAAGAAAGTCCCACTAAGTCAGTATTTCTAGTATTATTAACAGTCCGTTTAGCAATTTTTCTTAAAATCTAAATGTTTATAGTCATTTCATACTAGAGAACAAAACAGTGGTACCCAAAACACTTAGTGCCTGATTCATTAAGGAAAGTAGAGCGAAAAAAAGCTCTTTGCTCAATGTAAACCTAAAATATCATATGCAGTAATGCAGTAACACATATCCAATGTTCCCTGACGCTGATGATAAATGAGGTTTAATGAAGTAGTATTTTAGGAGAAAAAAAATGAAATATTTAATCTAACGGAAGAGGTCACCTTCAGATTTTTCCACCTCGCTGCAAACCATTGATATGTGCTGGGTGTTCCATCTCCAGCACATATCAGTGGTCAAATCATTGACCACTTAATATCAGCGTCTCTGTGGAGTGTTGAAAGTGAAAGCCTGACTGGAGAGGGTCCTATGAATGTGGGAGGAAAAGAAGTGTTAGAGGCGAGTGTAGGTATATGTATCTCTCAAGAAGCACAGAGATGGTTGGGAGTTAAGAGATGGGACAGTGATCTGACAGAGAATCAGAATTACCTTTTTTAGAAAAGGGGTTTAATATCTGCATGCTTGAATAATGATGGACAGATACTGTTACGGGTTTTCAATCAGCATCTGAATAGTCAGGTAGTCCAGTTATTGCTTATCAGCCAATAGTGCAACCTGGAGTGTTTTTTTAACGCATTGGTACCTCCTACTGACCTGTTACCGAAGGTTTCATAGATAGACAGCTTTTAAGACTTCTGGTTAATTACAATACCAACGGACAGGGAGATTACAGATGTTAATTAGCTGGGATGAGCACATGAGGCCTCTATCAACTGTTTTCTGAGTAGATAGGTTAGTGGGGCAGCACGGTGGCTCAGTGGTTAGCACTTCTGCCTCACAGCACTGGGGTCATGAGTTCAATTCCCAACCATGGCCTTATCTGTGTGGAGTTTGTATGTTCTCCCCATGTTTGTGTGGGTTTCCTCCGGGTGCTCTGGTTTCCTCCCGCACTCCAAAAACATACTAGTAGGGTAATTGGCTGCTATCAAATTGACCCTAGTCTCTCTCTCTGTCTGTGTGTGTATATTAGGGAATTTAGACTGTAAGCTCCAATGGGGCAGGGACTGATGTAAATGAGTTCTCCGAACAGCGCTGTGTGGCTCTCCATCACTTTGTAAGAAAATCACTAAGGAAGAAAAATGATCTCCCAGCAATTGTATCCACCCCCCCAGCAATTGCATTCACCACCAGCGATTGCCTCCCCAATACCTATAATGGGTTGCAGTTTGCACTTTCTACTTGCACGCTTGCAAGAAAACACATTTGTAGGCGCACTTTGACCAGTGTAATGACAAAGTGACATTGAATAAAGGCAGTCCTGATGTCCCCTAACTCTTATCAATAATCTAACACAAACTGAGCAATATGTTAGGAGAAAAATGTAAAAGCTGAAATTAATGAAGGGGTGGCTCTTAAGTGGATGTAGCTCGGACAGTAATGTTGCAAGTTGCACGTCCACTTTCTGATTGCTTGTAAAATTAATCTGCGCCTATATACGTGTTTTGTAGATACACCAGGAAATGCCCATAGTAGAGACTGTTACAAACATTATTGTCCAAGCTACATCCTTGAATATCCAGTAGACACACTTGTGCAAGGAGAGAAGATGTGGTCTGTAGTTTTTGGGGGTTTGTAAATGAGCCTTAATGATGTCACTTGCTCCTAGGATATTGATAGGCTGACTCCAGTTTAAGCAGGTGACAGGTGCATTTTAATCTGTAAAAATGCCAGAATGCTATAGGTATCGTGACAGAGCATCCAGGTTAACTTTATTTAGTATTTGTAATGGTTTCTGCAAATAGCGCACATTTCTGCAATATGTGTACTTAAACATAAAAATACAGTATATATATGTACAGCTCAAACTAATATTTGCTTTTGCCTCGCTGGCCATGGTACATCGCAGAATGACAAAACAATATTCCAGCTCTGCTGACGGCAATGAAAAACTTTGTTAGAAGTTGTAAATATGAGGTGGCAGCATTTCTAATGCTGAACGCTTTTCATTCTGAGAGCTGTGAACCAGTCAAGACAGGTGCAGCCAAAATACTTGTATTTATTTTGCTGTTTTGCTGATAAACGACATATGATTGTGACCCCTTTGTCACTGTCAGAAACATGGATTTTGCCATATTGTTGCACGTGTGTGAGATGGTTTTGATTGGTTAGTTCAAGAGATTGCCTGGCATACTTTGTGGGTAAAGGCAATTGCAGTCATCCCGACACTGATATTCTTCATATCACTTTGTATGTAGAGCATATGGGTTCCATGGATTCCAAAATCAAATCCTATTTTTGGATAGTTAAAGGCTGTGCACCCTGATGCAGAGCAGAGATTTTCCTTCAACTAAATTCGCCTTGCTCCCCCCTTTACCTCATTTAAGAGATTTTGTTCTGCAAAATGAAAATTAATTTCTATATGTGGGTGCAAAAGTGGTTGAACTCATTTGCCTGTTTTGGACCAATCATTTTTCTGCCTTCAGAGCCTAGAGTTTTGCTCGTCTGTTGAGATGATGAAAAGTTGCCAGTTTTGGACAATCCCCAGTATCATGACGACTTTGTATGAATTCTAAATAGCAGAGTATTGAGCCATATTGGGAGGTTTCATGGGCCTTTCTGTAACAAAAGTTATGTCATAATTGAAGTGGGCAGGATAGACAGGAGATGAAGCAGATGCGGTTTCAGCTCTCTCAGAGGCTGAAACACCTCTCCAGGAATCTTACGTGGTCAAGCACTATTTCCACTAGCCCTACTGCAGCAGTAGTGGAATTTGTGAAGGAACGTGGACCATCACAGAGGGTTTAGAATGGTTCCCAACGTCTGCTGCTCTGGTGTCTCTCATGTCGCTGCTATGCTCTAAGGAGGAGGAAGTGAGACTTATAAGACTGGTTCAATAATTCTGTTATTGGTGGAAAGGAAAAAATACATTGTTGAATATTGCATCTATACACATAACTCCCACCTGTTCCGATTTCAGCAGGATTGTCACGTTTTTGCCTCTCTGCCCCTGTATCCTTCTTGTGTTTTCCTGTGAATCAAAACTCACTGCTGGGGTGGAGGTATGCAGCGATTTGTCATGATTAATGAAAATCTGAGTAAGCTGCACTGTGATTAACTGCAAGACTGTATATTGCATACTGTGGTGTAAAGAGATTTGAAGACCTTGAAGATCTGGAGAGCTTGACGGGACTGGGCAGGGGTTGCGGCTTTTACTTGACTGTCAAGGATTGGAGTCTAAGTAGAAGGACTTTGAGAACAGGACATTCTATTCCTTTGTACCCAATCTCTGCAGGTCTTGTGCTGGTGTGTGCCTGCCGAAAATGGGAGAATCTTGAGGGGTGCTTATTCAATTGTAGCCATGGAGTGCTATGGCTGGTTCTTAGATGTCTTGTGGAATAACCTCTGGGGTGGTGTTGTACTCCATCTTTATTTTTGACGATAAGGAACTGAGGGTGTGAGTATCTGTATGCTAGGATGTAAATGAATACTTGTGAGTTTTTAAAGAGGGGAGATGAAATGGAGATAATATAATGGGTGTAGAGAAGAGGCAGTTGCATTTGGCAAGAAGAGGTGAGAAGTCAAGTTGTGTAAGGTATAGGAACAAGTCAAGAGTTAGGATATTAGTGACACAAGGTAGGACTAAGAATAATCAAATGGGCTTAACATATAGGGCCTGATCCATCTTTGAACGTAAGTTCATTTATGTGCCGTATGTTGTGTGAAATAGCTCTGCTGAACGGGACTTATGCCAAAGAACGCAACTGCATGCAATTCATGTACTTTAATGACACTTACGACTGCCTGTGACCTGAAGGGCAGAATAGGGTAGGCAGGAGTGGACAGACGTAGGCAATGTAGACCAAGGGCGTGTTAACGGAGGTCGATTCAAGTTCAAGGTATCTCTAAAGTACGTGATTTTGAGCTGTATCATTTGCACCAGCTACAGGGCAGTAATAAGTGGTGACTGATATGATGAGTACACGTATGTGTGTCACTAGATAGCACCGAACATATGTCTGCAAGTAAAACAATCTATAAAAATGCATTTTATGTACAGTACGCATTAATAACATCCTGATTTATGACTTTAATGTAAAAACCTGAAATCATTTACTAGAAGCTGCCTTATTAAGAGCTTAGCGATAAACTTTCAGCTCCACCCAAAGTGAACCAATCACTAGCCTGGGCTGGTATCCAGCAATGTAGGAGGGTCATAAGCCGCAATGAGCACCACAATTTGACAAGTTGGTCACACTATAAGAGGGGGACCCCACACTGCGGCTTATGTGACAACAGCATCATATTTTTGGATGTGAAGAGGTCATTTTTTTTTCTTTATAATATGGATAATATCAAAGTTTAGATAAAATTGTCACAAGTCTGCAATTGGGTAGGGCCCTTTAGACCTGCCAAACTTGGCTCTACCTCCCAGGAGGTGCCGGAGTCTAACGACTCGAAAGGTTTTCACCAGTGACTCGCGCAAGGGGATATGGACTTGGCTGCTTTTGTGCCGCAGGTCGCTGACTCCCTGGTAGGTGTTAGTCGAGATCTAGTGGAGATATAAAGGTAGAGAAAAAGATGATGCTCTGAGTAGGATAACAGGAATAAAAGGTCCTGAGTCTATGGCCCTTTAAGTACTAGGCCCAGGTAAGATTCGATAAATAGTACAAGTATTGGCGGAGGTATGGTTCTGCGGCTAAATGTACACAGGTCCAGGTACGCTCGGAAGCATGGAAGCTGGACCAGGAGAGGTACAGTGTTAGCGGCAGGAATCCACGGAATACTAATATGGCAATACAGGTACTGATCGATGATTATGGATCTGCGGTTTGATGTACACTTGGGTCTAGATATGCTTGGGAGCACTGACGCTGGATCAGGACGTGTACAGCGTTCGCGGCAGGGATACAGAGTGCGCTGTATTGGTAAAGCAGAGAAGGCGGGAGTGCGGCCAGGAAAACACCTCAGGTACAACAGGCTGGAAATACGGAAATAGCTGTCAAAGCAAACAGGAGCCAGGATTAACATCCTCACACTAGGAGAGACTCAACAAACTGGCAATTAATAGAAAAAAATAGGTGTTTTCAATAGTGTAACCAATATGGGGCGTCTGCCAATGGAAATGAATGGGAGCTGTCACAAGGTCGAACTGCGTATGCGCAGACCGGGAACAAGATGGCGCTGGACCATGGCAGGAACAGCGTCTCCCCGAGAAAGACCACCCACGGCAGACCCTCCAGGTATGTGATCCGGGACCCGACCGAGCGATCGGCAGACCGGGAGTGTGACAAAGATCAACGTTATCCAGATAACTTCAGTCTATCCAGCGATTATTGGACTATCCAAATAAAACAAACTGGGCCACCAGGCAGCCCCTTGGCCAGTATCACACCTGTCGGTCTCCTGAAAAAATTACCCTGTAAGCTTTTCTCACTTTATTGTATTTCACTTTATCCTGGAAAAAGTTGACATTATCCATCATTTACAGTATATTATTATATTTATTATGCTTCATTAAAGAGTGATTTACAAAGGTTGAACAATGAAGGTTCAATGAGACACTTAATAATATGAAAAAAATTACAGACTGATCTGAGAAAATACTGATGTGAGTTCAGCCTATAATTTGTTTTTCATATACTTCATTGTTTCTTTCTAGATCCCAGCCCCTGGGTTCTGTAAATTCTCTATGCGATGCCTTTTCTTCCGTTTTTTCTTTTGCTGTGTTTATTTATCCTCTGGATTGTAGGAGTTTGTTCTGTTGATCGATATCAAACACCGCAGCGATCTGTCAGCGCCTAGCCGGAGAATGGTTGTTTGCATTGAAACAGCCTTTTCTTCTCTTCCTGCAAGCAAAGCAAAGCCCAGGTATTGCCTGATTTTACTTGAGATTTCTTCGATGTGGGAGGGAAGAACTGCTTGTTTTTAAACATAAAAAAGAGACTTTTCAACACGTTATTGGTCATGCCTCGACATGCCCTACATAATGGATGACTGTGGAAATCAATGTACACTCTTTTGATGTCATAGCGTGATTACCTCAGGCACATTAATGATAGATGATTATTTTTGCTAATGACCGACCTATCACGGAAGGAAGGAAATTACATTCCAGACGCAGCTCTTGCAGTTGAGATGGCCCCCAGTGTGATTTAGGGAAAACAAAGTATCTGTCGCCCACTCACAGTCGTGGCAGCCATTTTGTGGACTGAACCATTTTTGAGAGGCCCTCACAGTAACTAATGTCACTAGTCTCTAATTATTAATATATTTTTTTAGGTTTAAGAGAATGCAGCCTATCCATTTGAAATAGTGACCTCACAAAGGCACAAAGTGTATGTATTGATGTCACTCATTTCTATGGGTAGGCCTCGTTCTCCTGGTCAGCCACCAAAATGGCTGCCTCCATCTGGTGCAGACACAATTTAATATTCACAGTTGAAGAAGGGCAGTATGAGAATTTATGTATAAAAATACACAAGTGGTGTTAATATCTAACAGTCCGCTCTGGTGTCATGGCTTAGAAATGCTTCAGTGTTCATTACTAAAATTGTGTGTATTATAAAAAATAATACACCCCCTACTGTAAATGACTACATATATTCTCTTTAGAATTCTGGGGGCCTTGGTCACAGAGATCCTAGGTGAATTCTAACATCCATATACTTGACATTGGGAAGTGCATTATCCCATACACCACCCCATCCACTCATACCGTTGTTCTGGCTGGACGATACCAGCAGGAGGGGATTCCTGGTTACCGCTAGACCTGGTGCCACATGGCATTCCCAGAGTTGTTTTAGTGGAGGGCAGGGATGTTGGGGGCAGTCTAACTGGCCAATATGACTTGAGTGTGACCCCTTGTGACATTGGCCACCCACTTTGTCCCAACAGGACAAAGTACCGGGCCCTGGGCCCACCTGTGTAGTGGGAGGAGCCATCAATCTGGTTTGGCCCTGCCCCCTTCAGTGGCTATGGAAGGCCTCAAGAAGTTGCCTAAAATTTCACTTGGTGCCCCTGTTTATATGTTATTACCTTTTACCAGAGATAACCACGTCTGATTACTATGGGTTAAACTACTTTGTTTGTGCAGCTAGTAGAGTGCACCAGTTTGTCACATATTTCGCATGCCACACTTATTCTGTCACAGTTCTTTTGTCACACATAATATGTCAGTTACATAAGCCACACTTATTACACCACATATATCACTGCTGGCCTGCCACACTGGTTATGCTATATTTACGTCTTGCCTGGTCTGTCGCACTTGTTATTTCACAGCTGATATATCACAACTGTTATGTAACACTTGGCTACTGACAATCAGGACAAGTTATGTTCCGCAGACTAATTATACAATGACTTTTCTTATAGCACACGTATTATCTCACACTTGTTGTATGACAGTATCCCATTTCCCCTTAAAGCAGTCCTGATTTTCATCAGGTAAAGGGGGAGCTTTTAGGCATGGCCATATAATGGAGATGTGTAGAGATGGAACTGGACATTGTTATAAAGATGAAAGTCGCATTATCCTATTCGTTCACAATATCATGTAATAAAGTGTCATATACACAAGAGAAAAGAGCATTTAGACAGTGTTATTAATAACTGGCAAATGGCATTTTCTGTATAAAAGGCAATTAAATGCAAACACCCCCACATCTGCTGTTTACCTCTTTATAGGAATATTATTAATGCAGTAGTCCAAATGGAAATGAAAAATAAGAAATCTGATTGGACAGCTACAACTTGACATAATATATATAGTTGGAATACACAAACAGCCAATCAGAAACAGCTAGATGGTGCTACTGGTCGCATCATTTATCAGCACGTATCTTTACACCATCATCATCATTTATTTATATAGCGCCAACATATTCCGAAGCGCTTTACAATTGGGGACAAACATAATAAACTAATAAACAAACTGGGTAAAACAGACAAAGAGGTGAGAAGGCCCTGCTCGCAAGCTTACAATCTATGGGACAATAGGAGATTGACACATGAGGTTAAGTCTACATTTTGCATCTTGGCCCAGCCAGACTGCAAAGGTAAAAGTGGCCCATAAGCTAAATGATCCTGTCACACAACAATGTTGGTTAGGGGGTAGTTGTCTTGTGTGAAATTGTGTAACAGGCAGTAACAGGCTAAAGGTAGTGAGGTTAAGAGGGTTGTTGAGGAATATTATAAGCTTGTCTGATTAGGTAGGTTTCAGAGAACGCTTGAAAGTTTGTAGACCAGAGGAGAGTCTTATTGTGCGAGAGGGAGAGAGTTCCATAGAGTGGGTGCAGCCCGAAAAAAGTCCTGTAACCGGGAATGGGAGGATGTAATGAGGGTGGATGAGAGACGTAGATCTTTTGCAGAACGGAGTTGCCGAGTTGGGAGATATTTTGAGACAAGAGAGGAGATGTATGTTCGTGCAGCTTTGTTGATGGCCTTGTAGGTTAGCAAAAGTATTTTATATTGGATTCGGTAGAAGACAGGTAGCCAGTGTGGAGACATACAGAGTGATTCAACAGAGGAATAGCGATTTGCAAGGAAAATCAGTCTTGCCGCAGCGTGCAAAATAGATTGTAGGGGGTTTGAGTCTGTTTTTGGGAAGACCAGTAAGGAGGGAATTGCAATAGTCAATGCGGGAGATGATAAGTGCATGAATTAAGGTTTTAGCAGTGTCTTGCCATAGACATACTTCCTGAGAAGCATAACTGGGGATATTTCCAAATCTCATTAGGTCTTATGTCTGTGAGGTATTTACACACCTTTTCATGTACAAACCTTTTCACATGTTCAGCATGTTTATCCACAACAAAAAATAGTACCAAACCCATTACCGAGTTCAAGTCCAATCAAACGCAACAGATATATCAAGGACACACTTACCTGCGACACTAGGGATGTGATTTACGTCTTACGGTGTCCATGCGTTTATCAGTATGTGGACCGAACGATCAGTTCCCTAAAAACCCGAATAGGGGAACATATCCGGAATATCAAGGGTTGGATACACATAGTGTATTGTACCATTTCAAACGCCAACACAATAGAGATCCATCATCTTTACAGTTCTTGGCCATTCAAAAGGTCAATAGAAATTGGAGGGGGAGGAGATTTTCTAAAAACCTTTAACACTATTGAGACTAGATGGATCTATGAGCTAAAGACTCTGCCCCCAGGGGGTGTGAATATAGATTTTGAAATACAGAGCTGCATTTAGTATCATTATCATACCATAGTGGCATTGACCTGACATCTGCAGCCATACCACCTTGGAATAAGCCCAAACCTATCAGAACTTGGAAGTGAAGCCAGGTTGGCCTAGGTAAGTACCGAAGTCTGGAAGCTTTGGGAATACCTAGTGTTGTAAACCAACAGGCTATACCACCGGGGATATTATCACTGAGCACGTCCGTTCTTCCTTATTACTTATCGCCATCCTCATATCTAGATCCCTCCCCCATTTTTTTTGGAGATCATGCTATCAACCATATTATAGACATAAGGGGGTAAATGTATCAAGCTGAGAGTTTTCCGGCGGATTTCAAAAGTGGAGATGTTGCCTATAGCAGCCAATCAGATTCTAGCTTTCATTTTGTAGAATGTACTAAATAAATGATAACTAGAATCTGATTGGTTTTTCAAACCCACTGGAAAACTCTCAGCTTGATACATTTACCCCAAGGTCTTTTCTTTAAACATTAGGCTGACAGGGGTAGACGTTACCACTGTATCATATTTAAGTGCACCCCCAGAGGACAAATTAATTCAATAGGCAGATCAGAAAGGGGATTGAAATATAGAACTAATATTTGTGTACAATAATATTTGTGTACAATAATATTTCAGCCCCGCATACTCATTTTATATTACCATTTTTATTTTTATATTAGAATTATTTTTATATATTATTTTTATGCTTTTGGGATTAAGTTAAATTATAGTGTTCCTTTCGTTTATTCAGTATTTGTCTGTCAGTTGCCTATAGTCTGTATGATTATACATTTGGAGATTGTACTACATTTGTCAATGTCAGTTGCCAACCAATCTGTGTGTATAAGGTTAATTCATTACATCTGTTATTGTTCTTTATTGCCTGTACTTATGACATGTTATTAATATACACACTATATGAAGGAATTGTTAATATAAATTAATCACGACATTTACTTGGATCATGTGCTAATTACTTGCTGTTAACTACTCTGTGAGCTATATAAACCGATACACTTAGGACTTCTGCATTCCGCATTATGGTGACGAAACGCGTTTGGTTACCGCCTTTTCCACTGTCATGACATTACTCGCCGATCGGAAGTGGGAACGCACGCCAATTCTCTTCACCTATACACCCCATAAGGAGCGTTTCCATCCTACACCCACTTCTATCAAGAAGTCGGCCAACGCTTACCCTGTGTCATCGCAATCAAGGGGATATCTCACAACAGGAAGTATATTGGAATACCTCATAATTTTGTGATTCTCTCTGTTCCCATCGGGATGTGATTCTTCTCTCAGTACTGGACATTTGGATACCTATCCTCTATCCACAGCCGATTTGGGAGATTTTGGGACTTGCATTAGTGAACACACTGCCCACCTATTTTAGAGGACTTGTTTTTATATAATATGCTACTAGACTATTTTGATTATTTTATTGTTCATTTGGAATTGTGATATTTTCTGCATGTGTTTGTTTTCCATTAAATAAGATTTTTAGACTTATCATCAGATAAACTTCTGTGTTGAGTACGGATTTTGAGCACTGGATCTATTCTATCTTCTACATGTTAAAACAAAAATGGATAACTGCTTTACCTGCGCTCCTCTAAGGATATGGGAAGGGGGTTTGGAATGCAGCCTATAATCCCTTGGGGTTGCCTAAAAATCCTACGTAATAAAAACATGATGAAATGGGATAAGGTGCAAAAGGGATTGGGAAAAACAGAGAAGGAAATCAAAAATCTGTATCAATATAACATTGATATATAACCACCAAAGTGGCTGTCAATGGATTATATAGGAAACTAAAATGTACAATGCAACAGACAGACAATAAATGGCGATGCTCTGTAACATAAATAAAAGTCAGTATATAGATCCCATATAGCATAATAATGTATAAGAGTCCTTGTCCTCATCCATGTCGTGATAAAATGTTCCTCTGGGTTTCCTGGTGTCTCCAAACTACCTCATACAAAGAAAGGGGTGAGAGAAGACACAGGAGCTCCGATGGTGTTATAACATATAGACATTTAATTCAAGGACAATAAAAATGAACTTACATTCACTAAGTCCAACTGTGCACATAAAGGTTTCTTTAAACGTGTTCTGACTCAGACGCTCATGCTGACGGTATCGAGTTGAATCCCACACTCGGTGGGGATCTCCTCATCGTCCGGTATCTCAGTCACTTCCGGATACTGGTTGCTAAGCAACGAATCTCAGCTCTCATTGACCCTACGCGTTTCGTTGTATGACTTCATCAGGGGATTTTCTACATGTACACATTTTTGCTAGTGCTTCAGAGGAGGCTATCTCTGGCTTTACCCTCCTGGGGGCTGTGTTTAATATGGAGAAACCCTAAATCTGGTGAAAACACCCGTTATCTTTGGATCTAGGGCTTTTCTCCACAGTCTCAGCAATGTGCAGGGAGGTTGTTATGCAGAGCGGCTAGCAATGGGGTTTGGGCAGTTTGGATGTATATGCAAAGTAGCTCACATTTGGAGGTAGGGGGGGACAGATTTTCATCTTGTACAAAATGGGATGTCTGCAAATTGGCTGCCAATTAGATCCGTGACTTGGGGATATAGTGCAGCATGGGTCTTCTATGTAACATGGTTGGTTTCCTGCAAATTGTCTTGCAACTGCATAAAGTCACCGGGAATATATGTCATGCCGAGTGGCAAAATCAATCCAATAATCATAAGGACTCAGGCTGGGTACACACACTAGACAAAAGTCCCGATCAGCATGCCGATTCCTGTGTACACAATACACATTTTACATGATTTACCTTCAGATCTGTGCTCTTCATCTGTCATAACCATCGGCTGAAAAGATGGTGACTCTGCACACTCCATAGAGATCTATGGACACTGCCAGTCCTGAGTGTGTACACACTGCAGAATTTGCACAACACTGTTCCATCGTTGAATGAGAGTTTTAGTGCAGTTTAAAAATCAAATCAAATGATACGATGTGCTTTGGACTGATAATCGATCATCCTTGAAGCATACACACTAATGCGATATCGGGCCAAACGGTCGTTTATCCATTGAATGGCCCGATAAGCGCCTGAAAACCCTGTACTGTATACCCAGGCTAAGTACTGATATAACCATGTGTTATGATAGATAAAAGCAACACTTTCATTGGATAGGTAGGTTCCTGCACCAGCTGTCTCCTCTGGGTCTCGCCACCCACGCGTTTCTCAAATTAGTAAAGCAATGTTGGAAGGGGCTATGAGTAAGATTAGGGGGCTTCCATAGATCAAATGATCAAAATAGTTCAACACAACAGCTTTAGGTTAAAAAGCAGAGTGAAATCTAGTTACATGGTACTCAAAGTAGACAGTGATAAGGCATTGTGCATGTTAAACTATTCTCCCCCACACAACATCACAAGTGGCTGTGCCCTTGCAGACTATTTCTCACGGTATAAAAAGGGGGTGTCATTGAATAAGGGGCAAACATGTAAATCTTGGCCTGAGACCGTATTCTGCTAAATAAATGGCATTACCCAGAAGTCTATTGTCCCTTTGGAGTGGCTTCTTTGCGTGCCTAGTAAACACATATAAAAATAAATAACTAAATGCACCTCGTATAAACTAAACCTTTAGCTTTAAGTAAACTTATGTTTATATGTCTACAGTTAGCTATCTCTATATTTGAAGGGGGGATTTCACACGTACGCATTAACCCTCTTTTAAGCATGCCAATAAACCGGAGATGTTTGTGGGCCTTCACAGCTTTCTAAACTATTTGTTAGTCTAAGAGGCCTGTTTCTTTCTCCTTTTATCAATACACAATTCCTAGGCGTGAAATGGACTGTTTAGGATTTTAAGAGAGAATGTAAATGTGCTTAATGAGCCTCAAGGGATCTGTGGGACGGCTGGGGAGAAAAAAAACCTTTTAGGAACAGATGCAGACAAAAGTATTGGATTTCAGTCTCCTGGTCTGCCGAAAAAAAAAAAAAAATCAGACAGGGAGAAAGTGAATTGTGGGACCCATATGGTGCATGTGCCTGAGCTTAAAAGCCTAAACAATTTCAACATGTTTACGTGTTGTAATTCGTTTAAGAAAATGATGTTGAAGAGATCAGGTCTTGTATATGAAAACAGTAATCAGGTGGTGAATCTATCACAGGAGTAATTATTACAGACTATGTTGGCTCAGAGTACAATGGATACGATGTTTGTGCAGCTGTTGACTGAGCCATGGTTGCCAACCGATCTTAATTTCCATAGATGAGATGGTCCCAAGTTTGAAAGATTTGTCGCTGGAAATGTTTGTCCCAGCAAATTCCCTTTTATTCACTACTGACCGAGTGCACAGTATAATCCTTGTAAATCTGTATATTAAATTCAATTCTGCTGTCTGATTTAATTCTAATTTATTATAGTACAGTAAGCATGTCATTGTAGTGCGCATTGTGGGCCTCATTCATCTGTGTGGAGTTTGTATGTTCTCCCTGTGTTTGCGTGGGTTTCCTCCGGGTACTCCGGTTTCCTCCCACACTCCAAAAACATACTGGTAGGTTAATTGGCTGCTATAAAAATTGACCCTAGTCTCTCCCTCTCTGTCTGTGAGTGTGTGTCTGTGTGTGAGTGTGTGTCTATATTAGGGAATTTAGACTGTAAGCTCCAATGGGGCAGGGCCTGATGTGAATGAGTTCTCTGTACAGCGCTGCGGAATTAGTGGCGCTATATAAATAAATGATGATGATGATGATGATGATGATGATGATCTTCAAACTCAATGTGAACTAGAGATGCTCAGGCTCGGTTCCCCGAGAACCCTCTCCTCCTGTCTTCACCACTTTTAACTCTGCTCTCCAGCTACTTTGCCCTCCTCCTCTAGGACCCTCTTCCCCCTGTGCCCTCTCACTTCCTCCTCTCCCCCCTGGGGGTCTTCCTGTCATTCCTTCTTGGGCTCCGTCGTATGCGGACCTTCCCCTCTCCCCTCCCCCACCACTAGCTGTGCTTTGAGCTCTCAGAGTTATTGTGCTTATTGTTTTACTGTACTGTGCTGTCTCTCCTCGTATTGTAATTTCGTTTGTCCCTGTACGGCGATACGGACACTTAGTAGCGCCCTATAAATAAAAATTAATAATAATAATAATAATAATAACCGAACATACCCGAACTTAGCAGATCTGAGTACCGAGCCGAGCTGGCTTGGGACTGTCGCGCACTCTCGGATTTGAAAACGAGGCAAAACGTCATCGTTACACCATCGGATCTCGCGAGTTTTGGATTCCTTTTTAAACTCCAACATCATGGAGGGTTGGAGCGAGAGCGGACCCCCATTTTTCTTTTCTACCACTGCTGTGCCAATGTGTCCTAGATGTGCTAGGAACTGCCGTGTGTTTGTGTCATTGTTCTGCCGCTTACCATCCAGCCAGGTCGCTGCAGTATTTGTTTGAAAGTCTATGAAAACAATATTATGATCTGTGAGGTGGTCAAAATTGACTGCAAATGACTTGAAATTAGTGTTATTGAGGTTAATAATAATGTAGGAACAAAAAAAGAGCAAAATTATGTGATTTTAGCATATTTTAGGATTTTTTCTAAAAAAATCCAAAACCAAAACACACATGAGGGCGGTTTTGCCAAAACCAAAACCAAAACACGAAGCTAATCGAGATCCAAAACCAAAACCAGTTCACAGGGGTCAGTGAGCATCTCTAATGTGAACGCAACTTGCGTTTAATATAATATCAGATGTAACTTGTACTCACATCCGCCCGACAAGCAGATCTCAAAAAAAATTCCATTTGAATCTGGGTATAAGTATGCTCTAGCTATACCTTACTTGCTCTATGTAGACAGACAATACACAGTGCAGGATACACACATGCATATGTGCAATGAAAAGTCCCATCAGAAGACATGCAATAAAAAACATGTATTAAAAAAAATATATATATATATATTTTTTTACATGAAATACATAAATCAGGATGTTCTTAATACGTACTGTACATACAATGCATTTTACTAGTTCACTAGTTTCTCTTACTTTCAAACACATGTTGTGGCATGCATACGTGTCAGTCATCACTATCAGACAACACTCACACCTGCTCCGGTTCAGGGACTGATGTGAGTGAGTTATCTGTACAGCGCTGCGGAATTAGTGGCGCTATATAAATATCTAATGATGATGTCACAATTTTATTTTAATATTTCGCTGGACATCACAGGACGTTATATACTGTACCTTGGATACGCATTTTAACAATTTGAGAAATAAAATTAATTGTTAATAACTCAAAATATATTTACTTTAAAAAATAATTTGGAGTCTTAGAACTGGCAGTTTAAAACAATATGTCTCCATCACTAGAACCATTTTTCTTGTCGTTTTGTATCTACTGTACTGTAACAAAAGTCTCACTTTCTCTTAGTATGCTGTTGATGTTAGCTAGCTGCAACATGTGCAGCCCT